>NC_077229.1:309793978-309991478 GCF_027887165.1 Monodelphis domestica | reverse complement strand
TCTAAGCAACATTTTTTTTTAACGGACCCTCCCTTCATTTTCGGTCTCTGTCTGTTAAGTCAATCCCCCTGCCAGCCACGGTGAGTGTTTGCCTAACACAAATGTGTCTCAACCAAGCACTCCAGCCCCGGATTTCTACAGAGACATTTTTCTGAAGAGCTCAAAACCCCTTCACATCTATGAGCTCATCTATCCTCATGTCCCAGCAAGTGTCATTTCTCCCACTGAGAAGCAGACACAAAGAGTGTCTGAAGGGAATGAAGGGAAAAGAAGAAGGTAGTAAGTATTTATATACTACCTGTTATGGGCTAAGCCATCTGCTAAGCACGTTTACAAATATTATCTCTTATCTTCACAACAACCCTGAGAGGTAGGTGCTATTATAATCTCCATTTTGCAGATGGGGAAACTGAGGCAAAAAGGTAAAGTGACTTGCCCAGGATAAAACAGCAAGCAAGTGTCTGAGTTCAAATTTGAACTCAGGTCATCTTTATTCCAGGTCCAGCAATCTATTCACTGGGCTCCTGGCTGCCATAGCACAATATAAAAAGGATTAAAATCAAGTTCAAAAGAAGTCTTTTAACAAGGACTCAAATTGTTTACAGTTAGACTAGGAAGACTAAGATATTTGTTAGTGCTTTTTCAGTCATGTCCAACTCTTCATGACCCCAAAATGAGGTTTTCTGGTCAAGGATCTTGGAGTGGTTTGCCATTTCCTTCTCCAACTCATTGGACAGATGAGGAATCTTGAGGCTAACAGGAATCACACAGCTATTGTCTAAGCCAAGGCTAGATTTGAACCCATGAAGATGAGTCTTCCTGATTCTGGACCTGATACTCTATCCACTGAGCCACTATTAAGCATAGTGCTAATTTCAGGAGATTATAAAAAGGGAGGAAAAACAATCCCTGCCCTCAAGGATCTTACACTCTAATGGGAAATGTAAAAAACTTAAATGAGTAAATGCAAGATAAGAAGACCACAGAGAGTTTGGGTCCTGATTGTGTAATCAAGGTCACCCTACAAATTAGTAGCAGACCAGGGAGTTTTGAGTCTCACCAGCAATGAAACTCTAAGCATGTAAGTCACCTAATGCCAGGAAACTTCAGTATCTTCATCAATAAAATGAAGCTATCTAGTCTACCTTACTTTCTAATCAAAGTTCTTAATAAATGTTGAAGTACTATCTAAATCTGAACTATTAATAGAAAACTATTTAAAGAATCAAATGAAAGAATAACCCAAATCACTAATGATAAAAAAGTAATCAGAACAACCCCAAGATTTTATTTCATACCTGGTAAGTTGGCAAAAGTGACAGAGGATGACAAAAGGTGAATGGGAATATTCATTGTCTAAAGGGGTTGTGAGAAGATAGAAACGCTAGCACATTGTTGGTAAAATTGGTGATCTCTACAACTGTCTTGAAAAACAAATTGGAATTGTACAAATAAAGCAACTAACACACCTATATGCTTTGCCCAGAGATCCCACTGCTTGGCATATACCCACAAGAAGATCATTAAAATGCACAGTTACAATGATATGAGAAATTATGTATATGATAAACACAGACAAGCATGATCTGACAGAGAGTGACTTACGTAAACCCCCTGTCATAAGGTCTACTGATGTGGGATTCTCTCCTTATTGGTAGAAATGAAGGTCCTGTCCCAGAGGGGCAGAGCTGGTAAGAGAGCTCTCATCTTCATCAGTCCCTTTTGGCATTCTCCAAACAAGAGACCCCTTGTCGCCGCCACCGCTACCACCTTTTGGGACTCATCATTCAGCAATCTCAGCTTCCAGCATTGAGAGAGAAGATGGAAGAGAACAATCCCACTTCAGGTTGCCAAAAGAAAAGATTCTGGGAAGACATGAGAGGAATGGGCAGTCTCCATCCTGTCTCTATTCCCAGATTGCTACTCTAGAGACTTCAGGGATTTTCCCTTTTGGTGAGATTGAGAACAATCTCTCTTGATTGAGTGGAGTTACTTCACTCAAGGAGAGAGCTCCTTCACTCTGAATTATGTAGTCTACTAGACATACCTTTTTTCATTTCTGTTTTCTTATGATTTGGATGAATGGGTTGTTTGTTTGTTTTTCTATTTGTTATGTGAGTTCACTGTGGAACTCGTATTTGGTGGGAAAGGGAGGCAAAGTCTGTGATATAGAACTCAGGCTTCTCCTTCTCCACAGAAATGTCAGCGTGATCAAAAGTCAGATAGAACTTAATCATATCCTCTAGACTAAAATTGTTAAGGGAGCTGATAAATACTCTTCTAGCCCAATTACCCTTTTCTGAGGAAAGCAGAGTATTGGCCTCTGAGCCCCAACCTACTGTTTCTTCTCCTAGCAAGAATGAGTTTCCTTATAGAAAGGTTGGGAGAGAAGAGGCTAGAGATGTTTATTTTGTCTTAAAGTCACACACAAGGACAAGACCTGGCAACATGTGGCCCAAAATACGCATGTGGGTTCTACTACTACAATTTGCAACTTACACCACATCTACAAAATGTAAATGAAGAGAAAACCACAAGCGAATGTGGAAAAAATTATAATGATAAGCATATCCCCAAAGGAAAAAATATAAAAAAACTTCTTTATTCCTTTACAGAGGTGAAAACAGTATGAAACATTGCATATCTTTTTTTTTACTTTTCCCATATATTGATCATTTTACTTTCTCCCATCTTCTTTTTCTTTTCTTTTTAAATTAGGTCTTTAAAAACATTATTTGTTACATTGAGCTGAATCTCTGAGAGAGGATAGAAAAGGGATACCCAGAGAAATCTGGCAATGTAAAAAAAAAGACATCAATTAAAGTATACTTTTATATATTTATATATATATGTTAATATATATATATTTATATATATAATATTTATTATTACAACTAATGCAGATTGGATCCCAAATCTCCCAAATGCCAAGCTGGCGTTCTTTCCAAGACACTACCTTGGCAGTCTCTTCACTTAGAGTCCACGTAAATATATCATTACACTTCCTAATCTTCTTATGAAATGTAACAGAAGTGTTCAGAAGGCTTTTCACTGAGGTCAATTATACTGCCTTACCCAATTGCCTAACACTGAGATGTGTAACAAGCATAACCCCTTTATATAGAGGAAAAACTGAGGGCCAAAAAGAATAAATAGTTCATGGTCATATGTTAAAAGTGTTAGAAGTTTAAAGTCTGATTAGCAGACTGTCATCTGCCTGTTTTTCCTCACACAATGACCCACCTAGCAGGATTGTTAAGCTGTTTGTATATCATAGGCCCTTTGGCAGGCAGTCTGGTGAAGTCTGTGGCTCCTTCTCAGAATCACGTTCTTAAATCCATAGGTAAGGACGATGTTAAAACCATCCCATTTGGCTACAGTGCCTTGACTAGGTGGAAATTTGATTGAATAAAAGAATCAGAATTGAATGTAAACAGGGGCTGTCCACTGCCTGGAATCAATAAAAGTCAATGTGTGGGAGAACCAGGTCAACCACAAAGTACTTTAGATAGAAGGGAGAAGTTATCTCAGAATCTGGGAAGAAGATGGAGCAACCATAGAGCCAAGAGAAGACTGAACTGTTGGCAGAGAAAGGGAAATATTGGTTTTGTGTGCATCATAGAAAAGAGGTCTCAGGTTGATAGAATTCCCAAGAAAAGGTCAGTTCTTTCTCCATCTTCCTGTTTTCGTGCCTGTCTGTTCACAGACATTAAAATATAATCTATCAATTCTTTGCCCAAATATTTCCAGTAAATTGAATTTTGCCTTAACCATAAATAAGCCAGAAGTTAAATATGTATATACTTAGACACACATACCTATGCATACCTGTGTGTATGGGTATAAAAATGTAAGGTTAAGCATAGAATACAACTTCTAGGTGTTGGAAATTTTTCCTTATTGATAGTTTAGAGTGATAGGACTGACTTCAGAATATTTCATCTAAAATAAACTTACAAAAGCTGAAGTGAAAGAAATTAAGCAGACCTTGGGGTTATTATATTGACCCCATGGCTTAAAATGAGCTACTTATTCAAACAAGGAATAATACAATACGTAGAATTAAAAAAGAAAACTAATTATTTTGGAAAATAGCTACCATCAAAAAATTTTTTTTAATTTACAGGCATAAGGCCAATAGCTTCTACCCTATAGGGGTAGATGTTTAGGTAGGGAGCTGCTTACGTAATATTTCTTAGTCATTCTTGGCATAGGATAAACACTAAATACCTTTGTCATTCATTCATACATGCATGCAAACATGCATGCAAAATTTTATGGGAAATGTTCTTTCTAAATGCTATTAAATTCTTCCCAAAACATCACTAGCATATTGCATTCCCTCTAATGTCTCCATATATGGAAGAAGTCATGTTTATTCTTTGAATGAAAGGAAGAACACTTGGACTAAAAAGGACTTGATTTATATAATATGTTCCCCTGTCCACCAAAGATGATCTACTATAAAGTGCTGGACCTAGAGTCAGGAAGACTTGAGTTCAAATCTAATCTCAAAAAGTTATTAGCTGTATGACCTTGGATAAGTCACTTGATCTCTGCCTCAGTATCTCTTCCAGAGTCATCCAAATCCAATAACAAGACAAAAATCAAGACAACTGGCAATGACCCTGGGGAATGCCATCAATGACCTTGGCATCTTCTATATCTGGCCAAGTTCTAAGCATTGAATGGTGCCACCTTCAGCTCTTTCATGGCCCTTGGAACAAATTTTTCTCCATCTTACTAGGAAAAGCTTTCACATGCTTGGAGTGCACAACCCCTTTACTCACCTGTCAGTTACCCTGATCCTGTTTTAAACCATCTGCTATTACCAGGGTTTGGCCACTATGAATGAGAGCTGGGTTACAGGTAGATACCAAAGGTGGATAAAGAACTTAGCAAGCCCTCACAGGAGAGATATTAGTCTTTACTGAATACTCCATACATCCCATCAGGCACCATACTAAGTGGGGGACATACAAAAACAAAAGTGAGGCATTCCCTGCATTCAAGGAATTTATTTACATTCTTAACATTTCTTGTTGCCTTTCCAGCTTTAACAACAATTAAGGGGAAAAGGAGCCAACTCCCTCTGATTAAAGAATTGAATTCAGAGACTGAGAGGAACCCACAAATCTCCTGAATTCCAACCCACAGTCAAATAACTTGAAAGTGTTTGGGGTCCAATTTGAACTTGGATCTTCCTGACTCTAGTCACAGTGCTCTCTCTACTTGGTTTGCCTCTAATCTCTGAGAGCAGGGACCATCTCACTTTTCTACTTGTGTTCTCAGATTTTACCACATTGCTTTGCACAAACTAAGTGCTTATTAATAAATGCTATTTCACTCATTCATTCAAGTAAGCAAATGAATGAATGAATAAGTGGATGAATGAATAAATAATTAATATGTGAATGTTCTGCTTAGGGTACAGAAAATAGTCCAGTTTGGATGAAATGTAAAGGGAATGAGAAAGAGCCTTGATTTGGAGAAGGTAGTCTCTTCTAAAAGTGAGACTTCTAAAAGTGAGAATCCATAAACTGACGAAGCCATAACTGGAGGAGTGTAGATGACGGAGCAAATGTAACAAAGGTACCAACTATAATCACTCTCTTTCATTTTTTCTTCCTGCATATGCCACAATGATGAAAAGAAAGGTCTGTCTACATGTCTGCCCCCACCCCATTCACACGTCTGGAAATCTACACTTTCCTTAAATCTGATGACCAATGCAAAGTCAAGCACAGTGAGCTCACTCCAGTTAGTCTCCATTAGTTCCAAAGTCTGGAATGTTTAGTGTAGTTGCAAGTTGACTCTGTTTCCCATTCTGCACCTTTATCATGGATAGTATCACTAGTTGTAGGAGAGAAGGGTTAAATTCATCCTCAATCATCACCCTCCCCCAAAGTCTTTAAGAAGACCAAGAAAATTCTGGACCCCTCCAGGGGTTCAGATCACTGTGGGAAGGTCCAAGGTGGTCCTTCAAGGTCGTGGACCAAACCTGACCCCTAGTATGGCTTAGAGACAAACTTGTCAAGGTTTGTTATTGAATCTTAGGCTGGAATTTACCATTGGAAATGCTGCCTTTTGTCACTGGTACAAGGAGAAAGGCTTTGCATTTGATGACATTTTCAAAACAGTGTGAAAAAACTTTGACGTTTTTATGAGAAAATCTATAAAGCCCAAACAAATGGTTTCATGCTGTTCTGCCCCATTCTTCATAGGTCCATCTGTAATCCATCATCCCGCCCACATTTCCCTCACCCTCCCACTTCTCTTGAACCCATCAGCAACATCATCTTGTCCATGAACAAAAGAGCTACTCACAGGAGCCTTTTCAACATCCCTGGGTGCCCTTTGCCTTTTAACCTTTACCCCTTAAATCAACTGTAATCATTCCATTTTCACTGGCTCAGCTTCTGAAAGGCCCAGAAACATTATCACTTCCTTCTGAAAATTCCTCACTTTATCCTCTGCTCAACTTGTGAGAGGTTTGATCTTCCTTCTCCTTAGCAACGCGTATCTCTTGTGTCTTCTTTATCAAACTTCCAGTTTGGCCTGGATAGATGATTCTCAGCATGGAGGAGATTTTATTTTTCAGAAAAATTAACATGAACTACCTTTCTAGTCTATTCTGTCATGTTTCATAAAAATCTCACCTCTCTCAAATCTCAATACAAATCAAATAACTAATGCTCTGGCACTAACTAGATATGTGTCTTTGATGAAGTAATTTAACTGTTTTGGTCCTTGTATTGCTCATTTGGAAAATGAAGGGTTTGGACTAGGATTTACAGTTAGAGCCAAAAGGTACCTTAGAAGCCATCTTGTCCCAGCCTCTCTTTTTAGCTTCCTATGTCCCCCACACTAGGCTCAGAGAAATAAAGTGACTTACCCAAAATAAGACAGTAGTTCCAGAATTTGATCTCGTGGCTCTATATCCAAGGAACTTTTCATTATGCCAAAGTTCCAGCTGTGAAAGTCAATCATTCTATAATTAATCTCTTTCATGTTAAAATCTTCCTTTAGCCAACTCTGGCCAAAATCACTTCTCTAGGCTCATGATATCCCACCTGTTACTTCTGTTCCAGTAACATTCATTTTAATTTATTTTCTTCCCTACTTCCTCCTCCTCCACTTACACAGAATCTTTCCTACTGGTTTTTATCCATTTGAATGCCTCCTGCATATCAGCAACATTAGTTAACACCTTGGGAGTTCTTCTTGGATGTGGCTGACAGTACTGGACCTTGAAAACCATTAATGTCATCTTCCAGTGAAAAAGACTCATATCTATTGCTTTCTCACATTCTCTACCACCACCATATGCTAATTGTCTCTCTCATCTCCATTAATTATCTTCATTAACAATATCTTCCCTTTCATGTTCTGCTATTCTCCCTTTTTTCCATTGGATAATATAAGGGGAGCTGAAATGGACTTTAGAGGTCATCAAGTCTAGGCTCTTCAGCTTGTTCAGATTGAAGGCACTAAAGCTCAGGGAAAATAAATGGCTTACCCAAGTCACATAGGCAGACATTAACAGAGCCAAGATTTGAACTCTGGTCTTCTGGCTTTAAGTCCAACACAATTTCCACTGCAACCCATTCCTCCTCTGACCTCCTTGACTTTCAATTTTCATTTATGGTTTCACTGTATAAATGGTTTCTCCATTCCTTATCTACCTAGTTCGTTCTCCTTTCCTTAACCTGGCTTTCCTTCTCCATTTCCCTTCCTATTCCTCCTTTTAGGTCCCTGCCAATATTCTTTGTATATATTTATTCATCAGCAACCATGTTTTCAAGACACTGAAGAAACAATGACAGGTCAACCTAACCAATGCTACTTCCCCATCTTGGGAGGACATTTCTTGATCTGTGTATAAGATGTTTTTATACAAGGTGTTGCTCAGAAATATTGTACTAGTGGTGTGGTGTCTATCTATCCTTTCATCTGTACCCATCCCATCCAAACACACACACACACACACACACACACACACACACACACACACACACACACACAATCACATGCCCCAGGAGAAAAGCTGCTTAATTGCAGGACTATTCCCTATGTTCCAGAACCACCGTAAGCTGTAAAATCTTAGAGGCTCATCTGTGTTTTTTCTCATCCTGCACATGTTTTGAAGTACTCCCCTGGGGCAGATAGAGACTGCAAAATGTAAAAAAGCAACAGCAGGCAGAGTTTCTGGCAACACAAATGTGTGTGACTAGGCCAACCCAACTGACACTGTATGAAATAGTCAACAAACTTGTATTAAAGGTGAAGTGAAAATCTGTTAGGGAAAAGGTGTTCATTTTTCTAAAAAAAGAAGAAGAAGAAGAAGAAGAAGAAATGGGTCTCAGGGTTCTACAAAAACAGAAATGTAGATTTCTGCCAAGGACCAGTAATGGACTTAACAAAACTGGAGATGCAACATCACTACTCACTCCCACTCTAAAAGCACCACAGATAATCAAGTCAATAAATCTTTATTAATTACCTCATGTGTGCCAGGAATTATACTAAGATCTGGAGATATACAAAGGCAGAAAAGATAGTCCCTATCTTCAAGGAACTTACAATCTAATGGAAAAGATAACAAGTAGACAAATATGTACAAACAAACTTTATACAGGATAAATAAGGAGAAGGCAGAGCCAACATGGTGAGGTAGAGGCAGCAAACCAGCTAAACTGTCCCAAAATTCTACTCCAAACAATTCTAAAATAATTCTTCCATTTAAATTCTCAGGCAGTAGAGATAACAAAAAGTTAGAATGATATGTTTTTCTTGCCCAAGACAACTGAAGGTCTGCTGCAGTGGTCTGTGGCACCAAAGAGGCTGCTGGTCTGGAACAGTGGCAGAAGTACTAGCTGTGGACCTTCAAGGTGGCTGCAACAGCAGCAGTTGTATTGGGCATTCTCATTACAGAGGCAGTAATGGGATTTTATAAGTGGTCAGAGAAAGATTAGAGGAGACCCTGAGATAACACTGGGCATAGGACCCAGTTCTGAGTTGCAGTTGTAGGGTGTAGAGGAGCATTTATGGTTGGCCACAAGAGAGCAGAGATTCTAGTTGCAATTCTAAGGCAGAGGGGAACACTCAAACTTGTGTTTGAAGGGGAGTAGGAGCTTTTCGTAGAAAATGACCATAGTTTAGACCAGAAGACTAGTAACCACATCTCTCCCTGGTCATAACATCTTGGAAGTACTGAAAACTTAAAAACTACCAGAAATAGCTCTGAAAACAGTAGTACAAAAAAATCCTGAAACTTGATACTGTGCCTACCCCTCTACTCAACTTTAACATAAAGTTCAAAGCCAAGAAACAGGCTGGAAAATTTGCAAATAACAAACAAACAAAAAATGACCAAAAAGAATTACTATAGTGGCAGGAAAGACTAAGACATAAACTCAGAAGAAGAAAAAAACATGAAAACAGCTACAAGCCTCAAAGGAAAACTGCTAATTGGACACACACCCAGCAAAAATTCCTGGAAGAGTTAAAGAAAGAGACAAGTGGGATAGAGTAAAAGAATGGGAAAAGAAATAAGAGTGATGCAATAAAAATGAGACATTAAGAAACAATAAAAACAAAGTATGAAGAATTTTAAAATAGAAGATAATGTGGAATATCTCATTGGAAAAATAATTGACCTGGAAAATAGATTGAGGAGAAATAATTTAAGAATTATTAGATTTCCTGAAGGCCATGATTTAAAAACCAAAGAGCCTCGACATCATCTTTCAAGAAATTTTCAAGGAAAATTGCCTCAATATCTTAGCTCTAGAGGGTAAAATAGAAACTGAAAGAATTCATCAATCATCTCCTCAAAGATATTTCAAAGTGAAAACTCCCAGGAATACTATAGCCAAATTTGAAGTCAAGGATAAAATATTACAAGCATCCAAAAAGAAACAATTTGACTATTATGAAGCCATAGTCAGGATCACACAAGATTTAGCAGTTTCCACATTTAAGGAGCAGCGGGCTTAGAATATGATATTCCAGAAGTCTAAGGAGTGTGAAATACAACCAAGAATAATCTACCAAGAAAAACTGATTATAATCCTTCAAGGTAATAGTTAATGAAATAGAGGACTTCCAAGAATTCCTGATGAAAAGAACTGAGCTAAGTAGAAAATATGACATTGAAATAGGACTCAAGATAAGCATAAAAGGAAAACATAAAAGAGTAATCAAAAGGTATCCAAGGAAGTTATACTGTAATGCATAAAAAATTTATCATTATAAAGGGAGTTTAAAGAAATCTACATAAACAGAAGGTATGTGTAGAAGTCAGTTATGTTGGGATGATCAAAAAAGAAAGAAGGGGTAAGAAATGGATTTACTGGAAGAAGGAAGAAAGGAGAGAAAGAATAGAAGAAATTATTTAAATTAAGGAGGCAAAAAAGAAAGAGTTTTTATAATGGAAGGGTAAATGGAAGAGTAGGCAATATTTGAAACTCATTGTGATCTAAATTGGTTTAAAGAGCAAAGAATGCACGCACACGCGTGCACACACACACACACACACACACACTCAATTGGATATAGATATCTAACTTACCTAAAAGAGGAGTAGGAGGTAGAGGGGAGAAGAAAAAATCTGGGTAAAAAAAGGAGGGACCAATTAAAGAAGGCAGTGTCCAGAAGCAAAATAGATTTTTGAGGAGAGTCGTGGTGAAAAGAGGGATAAAAATAAACAGAAGAAACCATGATAAGGAAAAATACAGTTAGTAATCAGAAATTTGAATACAAATGGGTTGAACTTACCCACAAAATAAAAGCAAATGGAATAGAGTAGAAACCAGAATCCAAAAACCAAGAGACACCTTTGGAACTGAAAGACAGATACACAGAGTACAGGGCTAGAGCAGAATCAAGTATGTTCAGCTGAAGTCAAAAAAGATAGAATTAGCAATCTTGATCTTAAAGTAAAATCAAAAATAGAACTAATCAAAAGAGATAATTTAAAAAACACATTTTGCTAAAAGGCACCATAGACAATCAAGTCAAATTTTTAAATGTTAGCAAGTTTCCCTGATGAAAGTTTCATTTCTCAAATACATAGGCAACTAAACCAAATTTATGAAAAATAAGTCATTCCCCACTTGAAAAATGGTTTAAAGTATTTGAACAGTTTTTTTTAGAAGAACTCCAATCTATGGTCATATGAAAATATGCTCTAAATCACTACTGATAAGAGAAATGGAAACTAAAACAACTCTAAGGATACCACCTCACACCTATCAGGAATAAAAAATGATGAAGGGCATGTGGGAAAATAGTACACTAATGAGTGGAATTGTGAACTTGTCCATCCATTCTGGAGAAAAATTTGGAAATATGCCTCAAAATCTATAGAACTATGTATACCCTTTAACCCAACAATACCACTTTATACAACAAAACAATCATACAATAACACTGTAGGTCTATATCCCAAAGAGACCAAATGGGGAGGGAAAGGACCTATATATACAAAAATATTTATAACAGCTCTTTTTGTTGGTAGCAAAGAATTGGAAACTGAGGGGATGCCCATTGATTGCAGAATGGCAGAATGAATTGTGATATATGATTGTGAAGGAATACTACTGTGCTAAGAAATGGTGAGGGGAATAGTTTTGGAAAAATATGAGAAGACCTATATGAACTGAAACAGAGAGAAATGTACAGAACTAAGAGATCATAATACACAATAAGAATAATGATCAACTGTCAAAGACTAAGCTACTCTGATCAATTTAATGATCAAAGACAATTCCAAAATACTCCTGAAGTTTCATGGGTACAAATATGATGCATGAGCTGTCAATTAGATGACCATCTTTTTTCTTTTTTTCATAATTTTTTACAGCTTTTTGATGGCATATTTTGATCTGTTCCTTGTACATAATTTATCATTTCTGCCATTTATGCATTTCTCCATTAGCCTTTGGGTGACCTAAAATCCTAATTTTTCAGTGATTATGACAAGTTATGATTCAATTCATAGCTATATAAAATCACTAGAATATTGGGGCTAAAAAGATAAGTTTTGTCTTAAAAATACACTTAGAATCATTAATAATGCTACATAATTTTCCAAATGAAATTCAGCCCACTCTCCTCCCTTTCAGTACTTGCCCAAGTTCATCATCCAGCTGCAGTGTCTAGCTAAGATACTATATACTAACAGGCTATTTCAATAAATGTCCATCCAATTGCTACCGTAAGCTAGACAAGAGGCATTCCTGCTTTTACTTTGTGAATACTTAGGCTAAATAATTAATTCTAGATCTCCTTTAGGAAATGTTGTACTAATCCAGGATTCAATATAATCAGTACAATGTCACCCACAAACAAATATATATAGAAAGAATCTCATCATGTTCCTTGGTGAGCCAATTCACCTCTACTCTCTACCACTGGTTGCTCTGCCTCTTTATTTTGTCACCAATCATGCCTCGCCAATCCCCAATACTCTGAAATTTGGCCCCTTCATTTCTCTTCATATATTGCTGAACAGAGCTAGAATAAGCAAGTTTGGCTGTATCCACTACAAGATTATTATAAAGGGCATCCCAAAAGTCTTGGTGCAGTTTGAAGTTATTAAAGTATAGCATTAGGCCCTCAATGCAGCAAGGCAAACATCATATTCCATCCTTGCTTCACTATTGCACTCTCCATTGGCTATTGCAAATCTTCTCATCTCTACTTAAGCTTCTCATGTCATCCTTTCAGCCACAGACTTTGCTTCATGTTTTACTAAGGAAATTAGCACCTACCTCACAGGGTCTGGGGGAGTATCAAATGATATAACATATGTAAAGTATATTGCAAATGTTAAAGTGTTATATAAATGCTAGCCATAATATCTAGTAAAAAAATTCACCTAGAGTCCTTGCTTCTCCCCTACTCCTCATCTCACATAATTCAGGCATCTCCCTCCAATATCTTTTGCTTCTCTCTTGTCTCAGATGTCCCTTCTCCTAGCAAAGATGAACCCAGCACAGTGTCTGGAACATAGTAAGAACTATATAAATATTTGTTTATTATTTTTTATTATTATTTTCTAAACGTGACCTTGACCCCATCCTCTCCCAACTTCTCCAGCAAATTTCCCCCTCTCTTTCACTCTCTCTTTCTCTAATCTTTGATCTATCTTTACCAAATACTTTCCCATTGTATACATGTATATCTTCCACATACTTAGAAAATAACCTTACTTTGCCATCTCACATCCATTGATTGCCAAATTTGACAACAAAGGAAAATGATAAATGCTGGAAGAACTGTGCAAAAATAGGTACCTTGATGTACTATTGGAAGAGCTGTTTATTGCTCCAGTTATTCTAAAAATTGATTTGGAAGTATGCCCAAAAAGCTACTGAACTTTGCATAACTTTTTTCCCAGAGACACTACTGCTAAGTCTTTACTTCCAAAGAAATCAAAGAAAGAGAAAAAGGGCCTCTATGTACAAAAATATTTGCAATAATTATTTTTATGGTTGCAAAGAATGGGAAAATGAGGGTATGCCCATCAATTGAGGAATGGCCAAAAAGTTATTGTATACATTTATGATGGAATGCTATTATGCTATAAGAAAAGAAGGCAATGGTTTTAGAAAAACCTGGGAATTCTTGTATGAACTGATGCAATACAAAATGTACAGAACCACGAGAACAAGACATACAATAACAATAATAGTGTGTAGACAGATCACTTCAAGAGACTTGGATCTTATGATCAACACAATGGCACAACCATAGTTCCAGATTTATGTGTTAAATTGTTAGTCTAGTTTCCTTTCCACACTTATAACGAAACATGCTACCCTCCTCCAGAGAGAGAGGTAAAGGACTCAGAGTATGGACTGAAGTATATTTTGGGGGAAGGAATAACTACTGTGGGAAAACATTTCACTTGACTATACATATTTGTTACTAGGATTTTGTTTTTCTTGTTTTCTCAATGAGGGAGAAGATGGGAGGAAAAGAATTCAAAACTTAAAGTAATATTGAATTTTAAAATAATTTCACTTAATACAACTGTTCACACTAGCTCTCCTTCTTTGTCCCTTTATATATAAATATGTATATTCATTTCTTTATATATAAATACATATATATACATGGATATACCTTGGGAAATCTCATTCTGAAACAAGATCAAATCAACTTTGGCTTTCCATGTGGGCAAAGACTATCTTTATTTTTTGTATTCTGATATAGAATGGCACTTAAATGTTTTTTGACTGACCATCTCCCTTATTGATCTCATCAGCTCCTATGTTTTCAATTGTCATTTCTATGGACATGATGATCAGATCTAGTCTCTCTCCTGGCATACAGTATCTCATCACCAATTGCCTCTTGGACATCTCAAACTGGGTGTCTTCATTGTCAGATATAATGCCATTTTTTTCAATCCTCGTCCTCTATGTCACTCTAGCTTTTGACAGTCAATTGCCTTATCCTTCTAGATATTCTGGATACTCCTGAATATTCCTCTCTAGGTTTAAGTGGCATTTGTCTTTTCTGGTTCTCCTCTTATCTGTCTAATTTGCTCCACCTTTGTCTCTTTCCTGTACTCCTCCATCCATATCATCTATTAACTGTGGATGTTCCCCAAGAGACTATACTTGGCCCTCTTCTCTTCTCCTTCCACACTATATCCCATGGAGATCTCATTAGCTCCCCATGGATTCAATCATTATCTCTATACAGATGATCCTCAGATCTATATACATCTATTTATGCTTCTTAAACCGAACATGTCTAAAATTGAACTCAGTATCTTTCTCAAAAAACAAAAAAACTCTCCCCTCTTCCAAATTTCTGTTATTGTCAAGAACACCATAATCTTCCAAGTCATCCAATTCCAGTTTCCACTTCATCCTCAATTCTTCACTCTCACTCACCCCACATATCTAATCCATTGTCATATTTGGTTGGTTGGTTGGTTCACAACATCTTTTATATGTCTCTTCTCTCTTCTTATATAGTCATATAGTCATAACCTTAGCTCAAGAAAAATCACATAATTTCTTGCCTAGATTGCTGGATTAGACTCCTAACCGGTCTCCTTGCCTCAGGTCTCTCTCTCCCCAGTTCCAGTCAGTTGATCACCACTCAACTTGCAAAAATAATATATTATGCTTCTATAGTATGTATAGCATAATTCTAATTATATCAACACTATCCTAGCTCAGTGAACTCCAGCAGCTATCATCTTTAAGATCAAATATGAAGTTTTCTGACATTTAAAGCTCTTTATGGTCTGGCCCCAATTTACCTTTCTAACCTTCTTACATCATATTCCTCTCTATGCAAACTATAATTCACATTGACCTACTCTCTTTTTGCGGAGAGGTGACTTGCTTTCTTTCACGTGGAGACATGGCTGGTGGCAGCATGCTGGGCATCTTGGCATCTTGGCATGCCTGCAGCTCTTGTCCAGGTTTGGCTCATTTTGGTGTCTTGGTGTTTTGGCATCTTGGCATCTTGGCATGGCTCAGGTGAGGTGTCTTCCCTGAGCTCTCTCAGAGTTTAGGCTGATTTTTTTTTCCTTTACCTTTCCTAAAACGCCATCTTCCTAGGAGGCCCCTCATCTTGGAGGAGGCCTTGTGGCTGGAAGGTCTCTGAACTCCCCTTGGCTCAGACTAGGCAAGAGAAATCTTATACCCTTTTCCATCTCTCTTCTTCTTCTTAATTCCTTCCCTCTATATTAATTAAACCACCATAAAATTCCCAAACTGACTTGAGTGTTTTTATTGGAATTTAGAAATTAAATTCCTGGTGACCAACTAAATTTATATTCAGTCTTAACCCTAAATTTACCCCCTTACAATTAGCCCTTGCTCCTAGGACATCTTGAACTGGATATCTCTTAAATATCTTAAACTAAATGTATACCAAGCTGAAATTATTGTCTTTCTCCTCAAAACTGCCCCCTCTTCCCAACTTCCCTATAGGAACTGAAGGTATCATTCATCCCCAAGTCATTGAGGCTTGCAAGTTAGGTGTCATCCTTACTCTTACTTTCCCCACATTTTCTATCTCTTACCAAGTCTTATCCTTTCTAGTTTTGCAACTTCTTTCATATAGAAGCATCCTCTATGTCCCAACTAAAATCCTAGTTCTTACATGATCTCCCTCAGCTCTTCTAATTCTTAGTGTCTTCCCTCTATTAATTATTTCTCATTTATCCTGCATATAGCTTGTTTGCATATATGCATCTTCAGAGACTGTGAGCATCTTGAGAATAGGGTCTGTCTCTTGCCTCTTTTTATATCCCTGGACTTGGCACAGTGTCTAGCACATAGTAGGTATTCAATAAATGTTCATCAATTTATTTGATTAATATACTGTTCCTTCTCTCTACATAAACAGCTGCCACTAAAGTGCAGGCACTCATAACCTCTTGTCTAGACTACTGAAATGGACTTCACACTGACTTCCTTGCCTCAAAACTCTCCCCAATTCAGTTTATCCATTTTGCTGCCAAAATGGGGTTCCTAAAGCTGAGGTTGGATTATATCAGCCCCTGCTCATCCCCACATGAACAAATGGCTCCCTGTTACATCCTGGAATAAATATAAAATTCTTTACCAGTTCTCTAAAGCCTTCCACAAACTAATGCCTTCCTAGTTTTCCAGTCTTTCTTACACTTTACAACCCTGTGATCCAATGACATTGGCCTCCTTACTATTCTTTCCTTATTACCCTCCACCCATCAATTCTTTGTCTTTTCACTGGCTATTCTCATGCCTAGAATGTTCTCTCCTCCCTTTTCTCTTTTTCTTTGGCTTCTTTCAAAATTTAGTTCAAACTCCTGTCTGCAAAATTCCATCTGATTTCCATGATAAGCCTGGGAGGCTGGTGCTACAAGTTTTATTATTCCTATTTTCAAGATGAGGAAATGGAGTCTGAGAGAGACTTTAATCTTGCCTTTGACAGCACAACTCATAAAAGTCAGAGACTCTCTTCCAGTTCCTGCCTATCTCTACGTTCAAGGTTTTTTTCTATGCCATGCTGTCTTATATTCATGATTTGGATTGAGTGTCTTACACACAAAAGATGCTTAATAAATGTTTATTGGTTGAAATTAGAGGAATATAGAACTGGCTCACTCGTGAAATTTGTGAATGTAAAGAAGCTGGGAAAGAGGAAATATGATAGATGATATAATCAGATCCAAAAAAATATATCAACAGACACTACAACAGTTAATACTAATAACAGTGATAATAACTTGCATTTATATAGAACCTTTGTGCTGAATAGTATGCCAAGCAACTTATAAAAATCTTAATTGAATTTCACAACAACCATGGGTATTATTATTATCCCCATTTTAGAGTTGAGAGAAACAGCAGAGATCAAATGACTGCCCCAAATCATACAGCTTGTAACAATCTCAGACTGAATTTGAGCTCAGGTCTTTCTGACTCCAAGCACAGTTCTTTTTTAGTTCAGATTCAATATTGGGACAAAATGGGGTACTCATGAATCATTGAGCAAAGGAAGTTTACTTTGTCAAATACAGCAAGAATGTCCTTACCTTTTCTCCTTCATCTCCATCTGGAAATTTCTTAGAATATAGTAACTGTAATCAGAGTATAGTAACCACCAAGTATGGAGGCATTCACTCTTTGTGGTTGGGACCTTTGCTGCCCCCAAGCCAGAAAACTGCATCAGGGAAACTAGGGCCAATCAGATTGTATGGAAGGAAGAAGTAAAGGAAGTCAGGGAAGTCATGGAACCTAGGAATAGTGAGTCAAGAAAATGCTGGTCCTATCACAAATGGTATGCCACAATTTGTGTAACATTTCCCAATCAAATATTTGCTAGTAGGCTATTTCTAGTTTTACTTTTCTATTACAACTAAAGCAACTATGAATATTTTTACATAAATAGATCTTTCCTTTTCTTAATAAAATAGATCCTTCCTTTTCTTAATATCCTTAGAATGTAGTGCTAACAAGGAGATCACAGGGATAAAGACTGGCTAGTTTGGGAATTATATATTTTCAGATTACTCTCTCAAACCACAAATACTTAGTTTTTTCCAATCACAACATGAAGTTTAAAATTTCTGGCCATTTCCTCTATTAATCAATGTTTATTAGCACCTACTCTGTGCAAAGGACTGGGCTAGGCATTTAAGAATGAAATCATCCTTGCTCTCAAGGAGCTTCCTTGATTCTAAAGTCTTGAAGATTAGAAAAGATTAATGAATGAATTCCCTGGGAACTTGGCTTAAACAATAAATCAGAGAAATAATAGTACATGTTTATTTTTGAAAATATGTATTGCTACTTAAGAATGGTACCCAGTTGTCAAAAAAGTACACACAAAATTAAATGTATACATACACACACACTTGTAAATTCAACTTTGTTTGAGTAGCCTGATGAAATCTTTTGATGAAAAGTTTCTTAAAAATTAAAATTATGCTTTGAGTTTCTTTTAGATAAACACTATGTCAACACTGGAGCATCATTATTTCTATAACAACTATTGGACTTCCCTAAGGAACAACAGACCATTAGATTATGAAACGTGGTACTCCTCTTGGAGAGGAAATATTGTATGGTAGAAAGTATCTCTACCTTGGAGTCAAAAAGACCTGTGTTCAAAACTGACCGCAGACATTTCCAAGCTGTGTGACCCTGGGCAAGTCACTTAACTCCAATTTCCTAGCCCTTGCCCTTTTCCCTTAGAGTTGTTATGTAAGCTGAAAGTAAAGATTATTTTTAAAAACCAAAAAATATAATCTTCTTTGCTAGGAGAAGAAAGGAGGTTATCAAAATCCGAGTCACTGATTCATCTTTGCTCTTGCTCATGTTTACACTGCCATAGGTTGTAGGTAAGTGTTCTAGCCTGGCTTGGTCTGTCCAAATGTGCATCGTAACAGTGGGCCATTTTTTTCCAATGCAGATATGTAGTCAGGGGACCCATTCTTGATTTACATAGGAATATGGGATAGTTGACAACAGATGGAGACTGGAAAATCTTGCAGTCTATCCCCTCCTTTGATTTGATTCTAATCAGCATAGATTTAACAAATGTGCAGTGTTTGGGAGTAGATATTTTTCTTTTTGTGGTTTCCATTCTGAGCACGTGCTCCAGACACTGCCTCTATTGGCACTGTAGACTAAAGTCTTATAAGCAAGAATGTCCTACAATAGCTTCAGAGATGCTAATTGCTCAAGCTCCCAGGATTCCCAGCATGTCTGCAAGCTATCCGAAGACTCTTTGAGGGCTTCTAATCATTAGAATTCCCTGGGTTTCAAACTCCTTTCCTTGCAAGCCATCTGGTCCTTCTGCACTCCAGCTGTGGTCGTCCCCTTCCCCCACCACGCACACCTGATCCTTTGACTTCCCCCACCTGAAACAACTGCAAGCCAATCAATCCATCAAATAACCTCCCGAATTGGAGGAAGATGTGTAAATATGGTATATATGTGTATATATATATATATGTGTGTGTGTATATATATATACACATATATATGTATATATATTTAATATTGAAGTTTTTCCATCTTAACTCTACATTTTTTTAGACTTTTTTCTTTGTTATTTACTCTTTTATAAAAAGACAAGTAAGTTTTTGCAGAATGTTTTTTTTCTGTTCCATTTCACTATAGTAACTTTTTAAATGTACACTAATGACAGTTAGGAGATCATAGAGCCATTACCCAAAAGAAATATGATTATGATGGGCCCTCTAGAGTCTAGTATGATTGAATATTACAACATAGAAATGAGAAGTATTTTTTGTTTTTCAATATTTTATTTTTCCAATTATACCCTAAAACCATTTTTAACATTTATTTTCTAAAATTTTGAGTTCCAAATTCTCTCCTTTCTTCCCTCCCTTTCTCCCCCTCCCCCCTTACAGTAAGCAATTTGATATAGGCTATACATGTGCAGTCATACAAAGATTTTCCATGTTGGTCATATTATGGAAGAAGAGATCTTTTTAAAAACATGAAGAAAATAAAGTGAAAAATAATATGCTTTAATCTGCATTCAGACTCCATCAGTTCTTGTTCTGGAAATGGTTGACATTTTTCATCATAAGTCCTTCAGAACTGTCTTGACTCACTGTATTACTGAGAATAGCTAAGTCAGTCACAGTTGTTCCTCATATAATATTGCTGTTCCTGTGTACAAGGTTCTGGTTCTGCTCACTTCACTTTGCATCAGTTCATATAAATATTTTCAGGTTTTTCTAAAATCATCTTCTTGCTATTTCTCATATCACAATAATATTCCATTACAATCATATACCAGAAGTTGGTCAGTCATTCTCCAGCTGATAGACATCCTCTCACTTTCCAATTCTTTGCTTTCACAAAATGCAGTGCTGTAAATATTTTTGTACAAGTAGATACTTTCCCCTCTTTTATGATCTCTTTCATATATAGACCCTGTTTTATAGCCCTTTGGCCATAGTTCAAAATTGGTCTCCAGAATAGTTGGATCATTTCACAACTATAACAACAGTGTGCTAGTTTCCCAATTTTCCCACATCCCCTCCAACATTTATCATTGTGCTTTTCTGTCATATTATCCAATCTAATAGTGGGAGGTGGTACCTCAGAGTTGTTTTCATTTGCATTTCTCCAATCAATCATGATTTAGAGCATTTTTTTCATATGACTATAGAAAACTTTGATGTCTTCATCTGAAAAGTGACTGTGCATATCCCTTGACCTTGAGATGAGAAGTCTGGAAGAGAATTTATTGAATGAGGAAAAGCAGTCTGACAATAAAGAGCTGATTGCCACTGGTTTAAATCAACTAATAAATATTTACTTGAACATTTCTATGATGGTCAAAGAAATATTTGGGTGACAGCCTGTAGAGAGCCAATCAAAATGCTGCATGGACATGGACATGATGCTGGCAACTAAAATATTCAATGAACTGGGACTTGTGAGAATGTGTGGAGAGAAGCATTCAAGTGGCCACAGATGAAAGCGTTGTGAAATCTGTTTTAAAGCAGTAGATTCAAGCAATTGCTATTATGGGAAAACGACAGCTTGTCTTTCTATCTCTTCTTATTTTTGCAACCATCCAGGGTTTGGTGATGATGGTTGCTTCCCTCCTCCTCTTTTATTCATTTATTTATTCTCACATTGAAGTAATGATGCAATATATATCTTGTAGTTCTATTGTTAGAATCTTAACTAGCCAAGAAAAGTTTTCTATCTCTTATTCAAAGGTAGCTCCAATAAATGATTATTGAACTGAATTGAAATGATTTGTTGAGCTCTTTGCTTAGGTTGTTTAGCATGACAAATGTCATGTGACCAAAAGATGCAAAGTTCAGCAGAGAGAAATCACATTCTAAATATTCTGTAGTGACATAATCTAAATATGTTTGCTGAAATAATTGCTAATAGGCTTCAGTTGTTCAAATTCAGCAGCTTTGCTGGTAGATGTATGAGAAAATTACAGCTAATCTACATGTCTTATCATTTATTCCCTGAGGAAGGTGACGTGATGTAAGTCTTGTAGCACAGAATACTTGCGATGTTTGAAGATGAGGAGCTGAGAATAGCAGATTCAGCTGATCCAAGATGGCAAATTTACCTTTTCCAGACCTCTTTTTCCTATAAGGTAAACATCTTATGAGTACTATTTAGACTTTAAGAGAAAGGAGGTGTTTTTCTCTCAAAGTAAAGGGACAACCAATAGAGTAACTGGCAGGAGTAGGGAAAGTAGAAACAAACCAGCCTAAAATCATTTTCAAGTCCCACAAAGGTGAATAAATATAGGGCTGCACTAAAGCATACCAAGACTTTACTAATGATGTCTCATGTGCACTTAGCACCTCCTCAGAGATGAAACCACATTATTATGAGCTCTTTAGGCACTTCAATAATCTAAGGAGAGTGAAATCATGAAAAAATTTGAGTTTGGAGCAGCAATGTGTTGGTAAATGTTTAACAACTAGCTCTCAGAAATAATAATTATAATAAAAGGTATAGCATACTTCTAGTTTAATCTGCATTAACATTTTTTCCATTACTATCCTAAGTCTGGACAATCAACAAAGCGATAAATCAATCCCTGATTTGTAGTGTTTGCTAATTTCCAAGATGTAAATGCTCACACGGGAAAATTTAAGTCTCTTCTTCCAGTTAGTTTCTCTTACTCCAGCACTCCCATAGTTTTGGAGTCAGAGGATCTTGATTTGAAGTCAAGCTTTATTCTTTACTATATTGGATGACCCTGTGTATATCACTTAGCCATTGGTTCTCAGTTTCCACATCTAAAGAATGATGGAGTGAGGAGAGATTGGACCAGATGATCTCTAAGGTTTCTTTTCAGCTCTAAATGCGATGCTTCTGTCTAATGCACTCATCATCTACCAAATTTCACTTTATACTGAATAATTCTAGAGTGAACTCTCAATTCCTTGGGTATATTTGAAAGAAGGAAAAGGCCAAGAGCACTGATATGTACACTGTAAAGGTCACAATATGAAAAAAGTTGTTGGTTGAGGTAGAGTGTCATGTCTATTGAAATATACAGTATAAAGACTTACACAAAGTAAGAAGTAAGGAAATAAGAAAGATAGACCAGGACAACCTTCCTTCCCAATGATTAGTATAATTATTCACTCATTCATCAAATCCAATTGAAATCTCTCAAAAATTAACTTAGTGCAGACTTAGAGGAAATGAAGTCAAACTTTTTGTTTAAAAAAAGCTAAAACCTTCTCTAACTGAAAAGACAGAAAGGAAAGAAGAATAGCCTCATATCCAGGGGAATGAAAGTTCATCAACTATTTCATTTTGGTCTGGATCTCTTCAGTGTCTAGCATTGTGCCAGGTAGCCCAATTAGTCTAGTCATTCAGTCAACAAGGATTTCAAGAATTTCATTTGATCCAGGCAATATATATAGTAAGTGCTGGGTATATCACCAAAAAATAAAATAAAACAAACAAACAAACAAACAAAAACAGGCCCTGCCCTCAAAGAGCTTACATTCGAATGGGAGAGTCAACATGTAAATGTGTAGATAAACTGTAAGAGAGGTTGCTACTTCTTATGATACTTCCATAATCTAAGGAGAGTAACATTGTAAAGCAAATTGAATTTGGAGCAGCAATGTTTAACAAATAGCTCTCAAAAAAAAAAAAAAGTATATACAACACACTTTTGTCCATTATTTTCTTATGTCTGGACAATCAACAAAACAAAACAAAAATCACCCTGATTCATAGTCTTTGCTGATTTCCAAGATATAAATTAATTCTTACACCAGGACTAGAGTTGAGATGATCTTTTCAAATCTTCAAATCTGGCCTCATGTATTTACTAAGTGTATGACCCTGTGCAGGTAGTTTAACCCCAGTTTCCTTGCCCTTACCACTCTTTTGCCTTGGAACAGATACCTAGACAGATTCTAAGACAGAAGGTAAGGCTTCAGAAAAAATGGGGACACACTGGAGAAGGAAATGGCAAACCACTCTAGTATCTTTGTCAAGCAAACCCCATGGACAATTCCAAAGGGTCATGATGAGTCAGACCCAACTGAAAGACTGAACAACATCTAAAGACACATAACTAAGCTTATTGAATTAAATATCCTGGATGTCTTGTTAAATAAAACTGAAATGGGAGTTTTCTTAAGAATAGAGAGAAGGAAGGGTCCTGGGAGTAGGAAAATAGTGTGGACACTGAAATTAGACTAACATCCCCACATTAAGAAGACCTAAGGGGGAAATGATGATACACCCAACTGTATCAGTGAAAGAAGGTCAAAACTATTATAAACAGTCCTATAGTCTAGCTCATGGCACTTAACGTGGTTGAAAAACTTCCAATCATTTAATTAAGCTGGCACAATCAGAACAATGTTCCCTATTACACAGTGATAGCAGAATATTCCATAAGCTTTGAACAAAAACCCCTAAAATCATCATATCCTAGTCCTTTTAAATGTCACACGTCTTCTACTGCATTGCTCCAAAATGAGGAAGCACATGATGTGATAGGTGCATTGGATTTGAAATCAAAAGTTCCCTTTGCCAAGTACTAGCTATTCCTTGAAGTAAAAGGAATTCCAAGAGGCAGAGGGGAGGGAGATGGGTGAACTTGGCCCCTTCAGCCACTCTTGGGCTTTAATTTCCTTCATCTATAAAGGGGAGGATTTGGATGAGATAATCTCTAAGGTCTCCTCCAATTCTAACATTCTGTCATTATATCTAATAGCATTATTATAAGCTTCAAATTTAAGATTTTGTATTTGCTCATATTTTAAAGTGGAGAAATTTTATTTTCTTCTTACCCTTTCTCCCTTTAAGTGCATACACTGGGATTCTGAGAGGTAAAGTAATTTTTCCAAAAGCTGGTAATAATGGGCCTATGACAAGCATCCAGAGTTCCAAAGTTCTTATTTCTTCCTTCTATACTTTGTATGCTGTTGAGTTTTCTCCCCATTATTAGCATGATGCTTTGATTTCTTTAAGACATTTTTCAAGTTTTTGCCTTTTCTTCCTATTTTTTTTCCCTTTCATGCTATGCTCTCTGACAATTCCTTTCCATCCATCATTTCCCACTCTCCTTCCTATCTAGTTTTTTTTTTTTAACTAAAGGCAAGATAGATCATGGATCTTTATCCTTGAATTTTCAAAAAGACTTCTCCCAAGAAACTTTATGATTATTTTTCAAACCAAATATTTTCCATCACTACTCTACTTTCAAAACCTTTGTAATTCTATCTACCTTTCACCTCCTTCAAGTCGCTCAAGTGTCTCCATCAGAAATCATCTTGTTCCTTTCTTGCACTCTTTTGCCTATCTTTCCCTGCATTTTTATATGACCAAAGGCCAGTTCATTCAATTTCATTCAATTCAACAAGTACTTATTGAGTGCATTAGATATAAAGTATTATTCTTGGGAAAGAAGAAAAGAAAGAAGGAAGGAAGGAAGGAAGGAAGGAAGGAAGGAAGGAAGGAAGGAAGGAAGGAAGGAAGGAAGGAAGGAAGGAAGGAAGGAAGGAAGGAAGGAAGGAAGGAAGGAAGGAAGGAAGGAAGGAAGGAAGGAAGGAAGGAAGGAAGGAAGGAAGGAAGGAAGGAAGGAAGGAAGGAAGGAAGAAAAGGGAAAGAAAGAAGAGGAAAAAATAGTTCTTGCCCTCAGAGAGCTTACTTTGACTGGTGCTGGAGCTAGTTTGTTCAAACTCCTGGAAGCCAATTGTTAAATTTTCAGGGTAAGCTTTTATACTTGGGAAATCAGCAAATGTCACAAATCATGTCTTTATTTATTCTTTTGTTTAGACTTAAGTCAAAGTGTTAAAAATGCAGATTAAATCTGTCAATGTCTCAAATACATTTTTTCCCCAGAGAGCTGGTTGTTAAACTTAACCAGCACACACTGTTAATACATGGATAAGTAATTACAAAATAGTTGAGGGGCATGGGGAGGGGATGCAATAAGCATTGGATGAATCAGGAACAACCTCGGGTAGGAGGTAGCACCTGAACTGGGAGTTTAAGGGAACCAGGAATTCCTGAAGGCAGAAGTCAAGAAGGAGAACATTCTAGGCATGGAGGGTGAAAATAGAGGTAGAAAATAAAATGTGTGTTTAGGGAACAGCAAAGAGGCCAACTGGCTGGAACACAGTGTACATGGTAGAGAGAGGTAATGTCAAATAAGTCATAGAATCACAGGACTAGGAGCTGGAAGCTCCATTGGGGATTGTCTAGTATAACCTCCTCATTTTACAGATGAGGAAGCTGAAACTCAAAGAGGGGGAATGAGATGCCTGACATCACAGAGGCAGTAAGTCACAAGGCTGAAAATCCAGTTCATACTGCTAACTCATTTATCTCTCAGGTGATTCTCCATAGGATCCTGGTTTCTATTTGCTTCTCTAGTACACACTCTATAAAACATTTGTATCTGTTTTTTATGATTTGTATCTGTCAGAAGCATAGAAAAATTAGAACACAGAATTATAACACTGATAATAAGTCCAGTGGGTCTCAAAAGAAATTTCAGAATTCATTTTTTCCATGAGTAAGGGGAAAGATTTTAACTTATGTTTCTAATTTTATCTAAATCCACTCACCTGTTCTACTAAAATGTAGTAAAATGTTACCCATAATCCCATGACAGGATATAATTTGTGATGAATAAGGATTTCCTTTTAGTGCACTTTAGTCAGTGCATGGAAGTTAGCACCCTAGCAACCACACAAATAAATATTGGGAGTAATGTTTACTATGTTACAGCAAACTTGGAATGCCTCATAGAGTGAGTAAATTAGAAGGTTTGGTAAGTTGGTCTCCTCCCAAAGGCTTCAGTCTGTATAACTTCTGTGAGGTTTATTGCTTGGGAAACTCCTAAATTTTCAAGCCTCGAGAAGCTCTTTTCTTTTCAATTGGTCACCACTGAGGTCACGTACTCACTGAGAGAGTCCAAGACTGGGGTTGGGGAATATCAAAAGTGGAAGGAGCTGTTCTGCACCAGAGAGAGCTCTGACCCTCTGCTTGCTGGTGCCTGGTTCCTGCCTCCATCTCCGTTTCCATAGAAACAGCCACTGGATCAGCAAAAATAAGTTAAAGGTTTCATTTTTTTCTTCCCTTTTCTCTTTGCTTTTGAAGCAACTATTCAAGTTTTTGCTAATAAAAGAGAATGACTCTTAGGGCTGTTGAAACTGAATGTGTTCAAGAGATTATATACAAATATGTACAACCATATTATATATGTATAAGATTATATATATATATAAACTTTTTAAACATCATATTTATTTATTTATTCTGTTGCTTATCATATTAAAGTTCCCACATATTTCCCTCCCTCATCTCCCTGCACCAGAAAAGGCATCATCTGACAAATATATATATATATATATATTTATGTAGAAAACTATACTTGCTTGTTTCTCTATCACTTTTTCCTCTGGAGGTAGACATACACAAATTATTCTTCAAATAATATTTCTGTTGCTATTTTTAAGGTTATCTTGCTTCTGCCCATTTTGCTCTTCCTAATTTCATGTAGATCACACCATGTTTTTTAATTAACTTGTTCATCATTTCTTATTTCATAGAAGTATTCTATCATAATCATCTATGTTGTTAATATGTCATATTTCATATAATTTATTACATATTATATGTTATAGTTTAGTATAATTTATTATATATTGTTATATTCTCAAATAATTTATTATATTATAGTATCATTTACTATATTTCCTATATTGTGTTATATTTTAATATAACATATATGTTAGTATAAGCGATCATATTTCATGTTATGTTATATTTTAATATAATTTATGATATATTAATATAATTTATCATGGTTTATGTTTTAATATGATTTATTATATATTATGTTACATTTAATAGGCATAACATATATGTATATATTCCTTTATTTTTAAAAAACTAATAATACTCTTTTGGTTTTTGTTTGAATAATACATATGCGTCCATGGAAACACTGACCTCTCTTCATGACAGGACTCACATGCCTTTTTTACACAACTGCTTTCAAAGTCACTTAAACTAGTTGGATCACCTTTATCACTAAATACATTGCTACTTTTATTCAGGAATCCCCAGCCTTTTTTCCCACCCACCCCACCTGGATCAGAGTGAAATGACTATATCCATAATGTCTGTTTTTATTACATTAGACCATGAAGATAAACTCAAGAGGACTTCTTTCAACGAAATCACCCTGGGCTGACAGTTCAATGCTCTTTCCTCAGGTCCTAGAGATCACCCTTAATGTACAGGGCAAAAAAGGTGAAATTTGTGGCTACCTGCCAGTTTGACAACACTGCTCTCTCCCCAGTGGCTTGTTTCTGCTTTTTTTCCCCCTCTGACAGCAGTCTTCTAATTCCACTAAACCCAGGAGATTAACAAAAAACCTGAAAAGAGAAGAACACAGAACAGTATCTCTGCATGAGCTGCTATTATTGCACTTTGCAACCTACAATTACATGAATCCTGTTTAAATGCCTAAAAACATTATTTCACTAATTCAAGCCATTTTGGAATAAGTAAATATTTTATCTTTTCAGGCAGCTTTTACAAGCTTCCTTTTTCAACAGCCAATTAGAAGATATCTAGCTATTTGTGAAAATCCTGCCTAAAGAATCATAATCTAAAGACTAATAGTAAGGGGGGAGGAGGAGAAGGAAAGTGAGAAGGTGGTGTTGAGAGAAGAGGGTGGGAAAGAAAGAGATGAGTAGGAAGAGAGATAAAAGAGAGGGAGCTCCAGGTGGATCTTTATGGGCTAGTAGATTTAAACCATCTAATTACTGTGGCTGCAGTCAGTTATCTCTAAAGCAAGGATCACAAAAGCTTTGCCCCTGTGGAAATCAGTCATGCGCAGGAGATCAGGAATTACAGTGACTTTGCCAATGTTAGAGCCTGCCTCTGGTTTCTGAATCAAACCTTTAAAAAGATTTCCTCCAGTGACAAATGTTCTTTGCCCAATACGAATGCCCAGCGTGTAACTAATTTATTTCATCTTTCTTTCAAAGTGGCCCTAACTTAATCATAGTTCCTCCTAAACCTAATTTCTAATGAAAGTTTTTTTGGGGGGAGGACGGAGGGGAGAGATGCAATTAGTGGATACTTGTGTGTATGGATGTAAACACCTCTGGGGAACAGTAGAGGAGAATATTGCTGTTCATACTTCATAACAAATATCGTATTTACAAAGTCAGAGAGGTCTGAAGTGGATAGAATGATGGAGCTGGAAGAGTTCAAATCCAGTCTGAAATACTATTAGCTGTTTGACTTTGGACAAGTCACTTAACCTCAGTCTGCCTCTTTTATATATTTTCATATATGTTTTCTTATCTGTATAATAGGAATGATAATAATAGCATATACCCCCCAGGATTATTGTGAAGATAAAATGAGATCATTTTTTGCAAACCTTGGAGAACAATATAAATAATGGTTGTTATTGTTATTGTTTAGGTTTGGGTATTGTTTTAGTCTGAACTTGTGATTTCATTAGTGAAGGAAGCTCTCAGTGAAGAAGAAAGTAGTTCTACCAATGTAAACTGGCCAGAGAAACTAAGTGACTTGTCCAAAATCTCACAGCCAGTATGTGTCATAAAGCAGACTTAAGCCCAGGTCACCCCAACTCTAAAGTGGGCTTTCTATCCACAGTTCCTTCTGCCTCTTTTATTCATCACTAATAATAATAAACAGATACTGCTATAAAAAGAGGCATTCTGTATTTCCTCAACCCCAATGAATGTAACAAGATACTCTTACACACTGATGATTTGATCGGGGGAAAAATCCCTCTTTGATTGAGTTACAACATAAATCAGTCAATCAAAGGCATAAAAACTAGGTGTGAACAATTCCTAAACACCTCTGTAATCGATCATTAAAACTGTAAACGAAGTACAAATTGAATAAAAGCAGAAGATTCCATAGAGGAAGTGTCTCATAGTTGGTTCAAGAGAATCAATGATGTCCTGTAGGGTTTGAATAAAATAGTAGTCCAGTTCAGAATGAAACTTTTCAAGAGCAGGGAAGACTACTAGTGGACCAGGTCCAGCCAAGCCATGAGAAAGAATTGCTTGGGAGTAAAGGGAGGCGATAATCTGAGTCTCCTTTCTTCTCCCCCCTTAATCAAAGGATGACCTTATGAACTTTGAAAGGTAGGATGATTTGGATTTCCCCCCACTGTTGTTAGGAATACCCCCTAAACCACATCAGTATCTACACTGGGAGACAGGAAAAAATAGACTCCCCCAAGGAAAGGAAGCTTAAAGACCCTAAAAGGACATTCACTTTGAGGATCCAACAAGAAGTGAAAGACTTAAGAAGAATTCATGAGGACATCTTAATGGAACAAAACAACTACAAATAATCAGGAGATGTGTTCATGCTTGGCCACAAGTTTTCTCTCAATTTGAACCCATTTTCCCTGGACTTTGTATGGAAGTGTGAGACTATGTCCCATTTTTCTGGAGACTGGTTTTGCACCAACTGTTCTTATTTGCATTTACCAACTGTTCTTATACCTTTTCCCAACTGGTTTTATACCATAGTATACCATAGTACAAATCCCTAACTAAAGACTAATTCATCTAAACTCTGCTTCTCTAATTGTATATATTAGTTTTTCTTTTTCTTTTTGTCTGTGTCTCTGTCTCTCTGTGTCTCTCCTTCTGCTTCTCTGCTATCTTGCTCTCTTTGTCTACATCCATGGGTGAATGATTCATTCACTCATAACAGGTGACACCATGTAATAAGCAGTGAAGGACCTGAGAGCCACCCCCCAACATGCCCTCTTTCATTTGTCCTTTTCAGTTCCAGGTGCAAGCAACCGAGTTCTGGCCTTGAGACCTTGAGCTGCGCTGGGACCTGGAGCCCAGGATTCAAGGCATGATGTTACAGTCAGTCTAGTAAAGAACACTTGAGAAGTCAAAGTCCCAAGAATATAGTCCAATGAGAACTTTTGACTTGAACTTACTGGGTCTAATAGTGTATGCGGTCTGAATGAGACTATAAGCCTAATTCTCTTCCCCTCCCCAAAGACTCTGCAAGTGTAGAGGGGCATAACCGCTACCACTCTCCCCTCTCTGCCCCAATAACCCCCCATTCTCTGCTTTAGGGAACATTTTTCTATGTTTGCTATATTTTGGAAGTAAATGTTCCTTTATAAAAGGGAATCTGATTGTTAAGTGGTAAAGAGGAAATGGGGTGCTTGGACTCCCCAAAATTGGGAGGCAAGGTAAAATAGGTAAGGACTGTAGTCAATGACAGAAAAGAGAAGACCTGCCCCCCCCACACACACACCTCCTTCTAAGTACCAGAGAATCCTGGAGAGGAATGAAATATTAAAAAACGGTCCTCAGACAAACCAAGTCACACTTATACATACCTTGTATCCTGATAGTCATTTGTATGTTGTCTCCTCCATTAGATAATGAACTACTATCTCATGTTGGGTTTTTTATTTTTTATTATTTTAGTTTATTTTTATTTATGATTGCCATTCTTTGGAGCTCCACTACTAAGCACAGTTCCTAGAAAATAGTATGTACTTAATAAATACATGTTGTTGGTTTGATTGATCCAAGGGGCTACCACACTAAGAATTCCTTTCACTTGTGGCCTAGAAAGAAAAAAAAAACATCTCTAGTGGAGGGAGTGTTAGTGGATTGATATAACTAAAACTCAGGTTTTAATCACAGGGTTTTAGGTACTCAGTCATAATGGCTGAAGCAGAAAGTTTTATTTTGATAAGTGATGTTTGCCATGTGCCAGCTGTCAGAGTGGAAGAGATCATAGCTTTAGGACTAGAAGGGGACTCTAGAGGTCCTTCAATGTACAGATGAGAAAACCAAAGCCCAGTGAGGCTAGAGGTTTAACTAACTTGTATAGGACCACCCAGGTTTTAAGTGGCAGAACTTAGTTTTGAACCCAAGTCTTTGGACTCTGAGTCATATCTACTACATCATATTTGCTGCAATGAAAGAAGGAAGCATGGATTTATCCTGCAACTAGCATCATGCTGATGAACGATCATCTGAATCGCTGAATAACAGAGATACTAATAAATGATGTTACTGAAAAAATTACTCAAAAATCAAGAAGACTATTTGGATTTCAAGGACCTTCCCTAGAGAACTAAATAGCTGGAATACTGGATAAAATAGAAGTTTTCATTTTGAGAAAGAAAAGAGTCTTCTGCTCCAAGAAATTATGATCTAAACCATGGGATTGTCTTTGAAAGCAAGAGTAAAATGCCCCCATTTCCTACAGGATGGAGAACATTAAGAGGAGAGGCAGCCAACGGACTTATTGTGCCAGCTAAGATGAATGGGGCTCACCACAACACCCTTGGTATATTGTGCTCCCTGGGATTTCACACTGTTTGCACAATTATGTAACAACAAATAGAAAAACTGCCAAATCACTTTTCAAAGGGTTCCTGACACCCTTCTGTCTTGGGGTTAGAGTGTAACCTGCACCACACAAACATGGCTTCATAACCTTAAGTCTTCCCTGGAATTTTTGCTTAGTCCTCAGGGCCTCAGTCTCAATGCACATCAACAAACCAACCTATGTAAGAAAATTGTCCTACCATTAAGGAAGGAGCAGTTCATGTAAATTCTCTTTTTTTCCTCCACTTGCATTCATTTGTGAGCTGCTTGCACAAGGAAGGAAATCCAACTGTATTCAGAAAAACAATTCAACTCAATAAACAGTGCAGTACCCCTGACTGGTCATAATGGAGTCTGGATCAAATATGCTCACAATTAATTAAAATGACAAAGATTACAAGGAATATTCCTATCCAAAGGACAGTTGGCACTTATGAATACCATCAAATAATAAATAAAAACACCAACCATTATATCTACTTGTGGGGAGAGATTACATCAAAGAATTATTAGGAGGGAAGGGAATTTCAGATCTCATCTAGTCTATCCTCTTGCATTGAAACAGGATAATAATAATTTGAAACTACCTCCCAAAAGAGACATGCTCTAAACCTTCAGCAAAGAGATCAAACTAATTTTAATCTAAATAACTAATTAAAATGTTTTAACACCACTCACAGAGACAGGCAGATTTCAGTGGAAAGAATGATGGAATTGTGGATAGAAGACCCAGAATCAAATTTTGCCTCTGCCTCTAAATGCCTGCATAATCTTGGGAAGATCACTTAATTACTCTGGGCCTCAGTTTCTCATATATGAAGTGAGGATTTTGAACTAGATGACTTCTAGACTCTCCTCAGACTCTAAAGCTATGGTCCCATTAAGAAAGGGCAGTCTTGAAGAAAATTCTAAATTAATAAATTAAATGAAATTTTCCAGAAGGAAGGAAGGAAGGAAGGAAGGAAGGAAGGAAGGAAGGAAGAAAGAAAGGAAGAAAGGAAGAAAGGAAGAAAGGAAGAAAGGAAGAAAGGAAGAAAGGAAGAAAGGAAGAAAGGAAGAAAGGAAGAAAGGAAGAAAGGAAGAAAGGAAGAAAGGAAGAAAGGAAGAAAGGAAGAAAGAAAGAAAGAAAGAAAGAAAGAAAGAAAGAAAGAAAGAAAGAAAGAAAGAAAGAAAGAAAGAAAGAAAGAGAGAAAGAAAAAGAAAGAAAGAAAGGCAGCCTCAAACTGGATTAAAATCCAGTTTCCCTTCTATCCTAGATTAAGCAAGAGATCTCAAGGGATTGACATTCTAGTGCCTTTGGGGGTTGAACAAATAAAAGGAGAGTACTGACTTGCAAAGGGACACCTAGGTGGAACAAGGGATAGAATACTGGGCTTGGAGTCAAGTAAGACTCACCTTCACAAATTCAAATCCGGCTTCAAATGCTTATTAGCTATGTGACCCTAGGCAAGTCACTTAATACTGTTTGCCCTCTGTAAAATGAGCTAGAGAAGGAAATGGCAATCCGCTCCAGTATTTTGGCCAAGAAAACCCCCAAATGGGGTCAGGAATAGTTGTGCAGGACTAAATAACAAATTGTCATGCAGGAGAGGTTATCTAGCGCCATTGCGTGCTTTAGCTCATCACTTAATCCTAACCTTTAAAGTTCCTTCTTCCTACCTCATTGCAGAACATAGAAACATTTCTGCCTTAGATTTTCTTTCCATTATCTGATCTGCTGCCTTGTTATAAAATATGGATTGGCTATTACTCAGATACTAAGTGGGAGGGAAATGGCATTCTGTAGAAGAGTCACAGTTGCAATGGTATTTCACACCTGGGGTGCACTGGCGGTCTCAGAATCTCTAAATGCATTTGGGTTGCATTCCACGAGCCTAACCCCTACCCCACACCAATGACCACACCTTGATGTCACAGCTCCTCACCCAGAGGAGTATTCAGAGATCCTCATGGTAACGACATAATGTTCAATCAGTGCAGAGAAATTAATTAAATTAAAATTATTTTTATTGTGATTTAATTAGCCTGATTTAATTACTTTGTTCACTGACTGAGCATTCTCTTATTATGGCCAGCTCCCCTCTCTCATTTGTGGCATTACGTTCCCGCTGAACCGCACGGCCGTTCCTTTTTTCCATCTGAGTGTTTAGCCACAGGAACAGGCCTGCTGAAGTTTGCCAGAATCTCGCAATTTATCACAATCAGCATCATCACAAATTATAGAAGGCATCGAGCAATATGATAACTTCTAAATGAAGTGTCTATAAGCAGGGCACATTATCAGCCTCAGCTGTTAATTTGTCATATTTCATAGCCAGCCTGACACCCTGTCCAATTTGCTTTGCATGCTTTATCACCGGGACAGCTCCCAGAGCTGCTGCAACTCTGACCTGCCCCTCATGATGATGGAGGCTTCGGAGCAGCAGCCCCCTTCTTTGAACAACAGTCCCCCTGACATCCTCGAATCTGCCTCCCTGTCACGAGCCGGGGACCTTAAAGCCGCAGCTTGCAAACGAAGCCAACCCTCCATTCTACTCTCCTACCCCAAAACAACCTAATGGATTCCCATATGGAATCCATCATTCAATTTCCATCTTATTTCATAAGCATTTCCTATGAACATTCCTTGGTCTTGTATGACTTTTCTTGGGCTTTGTCAGAGCTACCAGTATCCCTTCTCTCATGCTTTGGGGCCATGGTTCATAACTAAATAGTGTCGAGGAAACAAAGCGAACGACTGCTCTGACAGACGGGACTTGTAACTGAGAACTCCAAAGGCTGATGCAGTTTGGTGCAATGCGATGTAATGACTCACAATGACGCTGAGAGTGAGGATGAGTGGGATTGGACAAATTGCCACAAGGCTTTTATGCGTTTGGGAAAATGGTGTGGATTTAGCACATGGCCAAAAGTTTTATTTTATTTACTTTTCTGCTTTTATTTTTCTTTTGATTGCCAATCTCCTATACCCGAATTTGCATGTGTTGAGTTCAATAGGTCCTCCTATACATTCAGACATTTAAAGACAATGAGGCATAGTAGATTCAGAGTTGGCACTGAAGCCAGGAATCATGGGATCAATCCTTGTCTCTGGGCTGTGGGACTCTGGGCAAATCTCTCAAGCTCTCATTGCTCTGGGCAGCTATTTAAGATTATAATTTGCAGAGAAAGTGCCAAGCTCCATTGGTAGAGGGAGCGTCTTCATCTTCTCTATGAAATCACAGCTCTGGTCTCTATTCTTATCACTATATAACTTTATTGCTGAAAGGACCATGGGCACTCATTGAGTCCAGGCTTCTCATTTTATTGATGAAGAAACTGGATCTCCAAAGAAAGTCAAGCGACTTATCCAAGATTATACAATTAGTACATGTCAGAGCTGAGACTTGAACCCAAGCTACCAGCTTGTATTCTCCAGAGCCAAAGAGACCTAAATCTGGAGATGCATTTTAAAAGAAAGATTGTTGTCTAGTGGTGCTGCAGATAGAGATGCACAAGGAATTGGTATGCCTGGAATGCCACAGGGATGCTATGTTGGCCAGAAATTTATGGGAGACCAACTGTCTTTTTCCAGGGCCATTCTCTGTGGTGTGGCCGGATTGATTCTTCACTGACTCATCCCTTTGGACTCACCCCACTTTGGAGCCTTGCTCACATAAACCACATACTTCATGCTTAAAGAAACTTGTCATGTCTTCAACACAATCAGTTTGTTCACCAGTGCAAATCATAACCCTTCCATGCCAGAATGGAATGTTTCATGTGTGACAACAAGAATTCATCCCCCATAGATAACTTTGTAGTCATTTATTTCTATACCTAATGAGACTGATCTTCAAATGACAAATACATAGCTTTGGCCAAAAAGACTGTACTCAAAATCTTTCCAGCTTTGTAGAACCAGTCCTGATGCAACAGGAAGAGCATAAACTGGATTGCTTTGGAGAATTACAATGCTCCTTTGTAGACTCCAGGCTGGAAACAAAAACCAATCTTCTGGAAACTCCTGAAAATAAAACCCATCTTTTTAATATCAATAACCCTATCAGTGCTATTACATAGTAGAAAGATATGGAAAACAGCAGTCTCTGAATAAGCGAAGATGATCTGTCACACTGACATAAATGGAAAGACACAAAGTAGACAGAAGCAAGCAGCAGCATAAAAGCAATGAGACATCATTGGGGAGTGACTAAACAAATTGTGTCACACAAATGTAATGGAATACTACTGTGCTGTAAGAAACAAGAAATATGATGAATGTAGAAAAAATATGGAGAGACTTAACATAAACTAATGTAAAGTGAAGTTAAGAAGAATCAAGAAAACAATGGTCATTCCTTGCTAAATCCAGGTTCAATTATCCAGCTTCACTGTATTATGGGTTTTTAAAGAAATTAATTTAAAAATGAATGAATGATTGGATAAATAAATGTTTAAATAAACAAATAAATAAATAAGCAAATGAATAAATAAATAACATTCGGTATTGTGTTTTCTCTATAGTGTGAGATTTTGCAGATGAATACTGTACTGTACACAATAGAAATGCAACACAGCACACTATTGTTGATGGAATGAAAAGTAACCAACCACAGTGCTGTGTTCTGTATCCTGAGTGTTGATTGGCTCAGTAACTACAGCATCGGTCTGTTTGTTCTATCGATACTTCAAGGATTTTCAGCATTCGCAGGGGTCTCTGGAACATAATTCCCCAGCTATGTGAGGGATCACTGTATACTCAATGAGTGTAAGAATATTATTAAAGAGAAGGCAACCAATTAGCCATAGACTCTTTGAGATGTACAGGGAGTGTCTACCCCAAGCACGTGAAGTCTTCCCTGATAGAAGGAGTGGATAAGAATCATTTGTTTCAAAGGCCACAAAGGTGGATAAAATAGGACTAGAGCACTTAGAGCTTGGTCAGACATTCCAAGACCATCCACTTCATCTCAGGCTATCAGCAGTTGTCCTGACTTTTGTCTTACCACTGAACTTTAAAGACTCTGGAAGAGATAATGAGGCTGATGATTTTGTACAACGCTGCTTCAATTAAATTCAATTTATGCACAAGTCAAGACTTCATGTGTGATGTTACTGGTCCTCTTTCGGAAAAAAAAAAAAGGACAAACAAACAACAATAAATGGAAAGAACCACTACCAAAAAAAAAAAGGAAAGTTAATGTTGAACAATTATAAATAACAGACATGATGTCCCCAAATGAGATATTGAATGACACCTCCTCCCCAATTACTTGCTATAGATGTTAAATCTTGCATATATTTTCAATTTTTTCAGTGTATTGGCAGATTTTGCTGATTTTTCCACTTCATATTCCTCTTTAAATTTGTTTTGGTTGTTATAAAAGATAGCTCTCTCTGGGAGAGGGAAGGAACAGAGATAAAGTGGAAAATTTGGACAATGTCAAGACAAAGGGCATCAATAAAATATCATTTGTAAGAAAACATGAGCAATGAAGAACTTCAAAGGAAAACAAAAAGTTAAAGACAATCAAGGAAATGTATGGTGGGGAAAGTGGATCACTATGTCATATGAAGGTGACAGATGATAATTAGACAGCCTGAGCACTCACTGACATCCTCAAGATTAGAGGAAAGCAAAGAAGATTTTGAACATATTGAATTTATGAATTTATTGAAGAGTATGGATGAGTGACAAAAGATGCACAGGTATGGATGAGTTGTGATCTTCATCATTGGAGGGAATCAATAATATCACAGATCCACTAGAGCAAGAGGGCAAGTTGGATCTCAAATTCAATAGAGTCTTTAAGGACTCAAATTTACCTCCATATCATTATGGGGCATCAGAATTCAACCTCAATATGCTCTCTAAGGCAAGCCACAGATTATTTTTAAAACATGAGGAAAATGGGACTGTGTCAAAAATAGATAGTTGTGCCGAGAGACAATTAACAATAATTAGAGGGGCAATTGGGGGCTCTGTGAATGGTGAGCCAGGTTGACTTAAAATGACCTGGTTCAAAACTGGCCTCAGACCTACTTGTACAAAAATATTTATAACAGCTCTTTTATGGAGATAAAGAATTGGAAATTGAGGGGATATACATCAACTGGGGAAATGGTTGAATATATTGTGGTATATGTTGGTGGTGGAATACTATTGTGCTATAAGGAATGATGAACAGGCTGGAAAGGTCTACATAAAATGCTGCAGAAAAAAAATAAGCAGAACCAGGAGAACATTGTACACAATAACAGCAATATTGTCTATGATGATCAACTGTGGAAACTTGGGTACTCTTAGCAATGCAATGATCTGGGATAATCCTGATAGACTTACGATGGGGAATGCTATCCACTTCCTAAAAAAATTGTTGGAATTGGATGAAAGTGGATCAACGCACACTGTCTTTCAAATCAGTGTATTTTTACAGTTTTATTTGGGGAGCTGGGTTTTGTGAGAAGTGTTTTTTATATAATACATGTATGGCCCAGATCAAAAAGCTTACCACCTGTGAAAGTTGGGGGGAGATTGTTTGTATCATATAATTTTGAAAAATGTATGTTGACAATCATTATTACATGTAATTCGGAAAAGAAAATATCTCTGAATTAAAACTGGCTTCAGACACTTCCTAGCTATGTGATCCTGGGCAAGGCACTCAACCCTATTTGCCTAGCCCTTGACTTTCTGTCTTAGAGTTGTTACTAAAACAGAAGTAAGGGTTTAAAAATAAAGATAATAATAGGTGATGATGAAAAAAACAACTAATATTTACATAGTGCTAAAAGGTTTGCAAAGTGATTTATATATGTATTATTGCACTTGGTCCTAACGACAGGGGAAACAAAGGTTGAGTGGTTAAATGAAGTTCCCAAATTCACACAACTAGTATATGATTGGAGTAAGATTTGAACCCAGGTATTTCTGACTTTAAGATATGGAGTAATGTGATATGTATTTAAACATCAACATAATGGATGCAAGGTGGAGAGAGTTGGGGAGAACGATGTCTCTTCATCACTTTGGGGAATAAAAGCACCCTTTTTCCTTCCACTTTATCTAAAAGAAAATTGATGTTTTCTAAGATTAAGAATTAGAGGATGTTACACTTTGAAAACTGAATATTGCCAGTATTCAAAATCATTGCTTCTCTTCTTCCTAGCTCCTCTCACTATCCTGTGTGCTAGTATTTATGTCTTCTGCAGTATTAAATGAGAAATTTGAACTTCTGACTAGAAATGAAAAGAGTCAGGAACATGTTTTCTTTTTTTAATTGACAAAATAAGAAGTCAGCTTTAATTATAGTATGAGGTATTTAACCAAGTTAAGAGAACAATATATATATGTATCTAGAATTAGCATTTAATATATAGGTAAAGAAATATAATGTATAAAATATATTTACATAGTATGCATATATGAGAGTATAGATTTCTTTTAGTCCAGTCACCTCATTTTAGAGATGAGGAAACTGATTCCCCAGGAAGTTAAATGATTTTCCCAAGGTTGCACAGTAGTAATAGAAGTGAAATTTGAACCTATATTCTCTGCCTCAAGAGATAAGTTCTACATTCCCTAGCTGTGTGACCCTGGACAAGTCACTTAATTGCATTTGTCTAGCTTTTGCCCTTCTGTTTTAGATCAGTACAGAAAGTAGGAAGAAGGAAGGAAGGAAGGAAGGAAGGAAGGGAGGGAGGAAGGAAGGAAGGAAGGAAGGAAGGAAGGAAGGAAGGAAGGAAGGAAGGAAGGAAGGAAGGAAGGAAGGAAGGAAGGAAGGAAGGAAGGAAGGAAGGAAGGAAGGAAGGAAGGAAGGAAGGAAGGAAGGAAGGAAGGAAGGAAGGAAGAGCTCTGTCTGTTATAATGAAAAAAGCACATGCATGCACACACACACACACACACACACAAATAAAATCTTTATCTTTGAAAGTCCTTAAAATAGGTTTCTTATCTTTCGGGAATGTTGGAAATAAAGCACAGCTTAAAAACAGGGTTTTGGCCTGGATAGGTTCCCTTCTAGTCCTTTGCCTTTTTTTAACCCCTGTTAAGATAAGCCTCAGAGAGTTAAAAATAAAATGACCAGTTCTAAGGTTGAAATGTTCAATATCTCAGGTTGAAGTGACCAGAGAGCTGGGTGAGTTAAACTGTTCTTTATACAATATAGAACAATAAGATTTGTCACGTGATTTACCTGGACTTAAATAGTTTTGACATTTAAGCATAAAGTCATAGAAAAAACTCTGAACTTGGGTCAGAAAACTGGAATTTAGTCCTGGTTTTGCCTCTTCCCAGGTGGAGTCAGTGGGCAAATGTTTCTCCTTTTTTGGCCCACAGTTTCTTAATCTGTAAAATGGGAAGAGAGAAGGTAGTAGTGGACTAAATCATATCTGAGATCCCTTCCAGCTCTAATAGTCAGTGATCATTTAGTCCAACCCTCTCAATTTTTAGGTAATGAATCTGAGGCCCAGAAAGACCAGAGAGATGAAATTGCTTGTATGAGATCATGTAGATAAAGGTAGAGTTCAGTACAAGCCATGTCTCCTGAATCCTAGATTCGCGGTTTTTTTTTTTCATTGCCTTACTAACCCCTAGGTACTCCACTTACATTATGTAACTGGGCCACTTCTCCTATGGCTACATTTTCCTAGCTGTAAAGTAGAAAGGATATTACTGAGCCTCTTCATGTAGGTTATGAGTAGACATGAATAAAAATTATTATAAAATAGATAAAAAATGTTAATGTACTTTAGTTGAGCTTAATATTGATTTAGAAACAAGACAGAGGAAATAATGATTATTTCAAAGCTTAAACCAAACCTTTTTCCAAGCATGAAAAATCATTTCCTCTGCCCAGGTCTTTACTTTCTTGTGATCTATCTTGAAGAATTAATAAATCCAATTATTTTAGCTGCCATCTTTAAGTCTCACGAGTTCTACAAATTCCCTTGTTAAGAACCAGGCTAATATATTCAGGGACTTGACTGACATGAGAAAAATATAGAAGAGTGAGCTTTGGGGTGGGTGATCGGGGTGAATTTAGAAGAGGGGTCAAATGCGAGAATCCAAAACTAAGTAGGAGGCATCTTTTCATCACTGGGGAACAAGATGGCTTTGGGACTGGAGAAGCTCTGATAATGGAAAGAGTTGGTCATAGGCGGTTTAGAATCTCTGGATTCTTCCACTTATTGCCTACACACACACACACACACACATACACATACACATGAATGTCACATATATATATAATGGAATTTCACTTAAAGCATTTATTAAATGTTTTATTAACATTTATTAATTATTTGCTATTTGCCAAGTACTGGGGAAGCAAAAAGAAACAGTGAGACAATTTCTATATTCAAAGAGTTTAATACCCTATTTAAGGAAGACAAAAAATATAGAAGGGTTCAACTACAGGACCAATGGAAAGATCCAAGCATTTGTCTGGCTACATCAGCAGGTGATATAGCAGTGCTTAGAGATCTATAGGACATAGTATCATCTCCCATGGTAAGGCCCTGAAGACTTCTATCTTATCAAAAATATGGTAGTTGATGACTCAGTTTATCTAAATGGTATGAGTAGCCATGTCCCTCTTCCCAACAGCCTCCTGAGATGGGGTCTGGGTCTCTTTGGTACAGTGGAGAGGGTGCTAGGTCTAAGATCAGGATTATCACTGAGTTCAAATCTCAACTCTGCCAGTGTGAATCTGGGAGAGATACAATTTCTAAATCTTAGTTTCTATAGCTGTAAAATGGGAATAATAATACTTTTACTACCTTTCTTGTAAGTTTATAGTTACAAACACACTTTGAAAAAATTGCTACATGAATATGACATATAATATAGAATTTTCAGCCAAAAAAGCTTTGGGCATTTTAGTGGGCTACAAGATCAATGTATCAATAGTGTGATATAGGAGCCAAAAAAAGCAAATGCCAGTCAGTCAATAAACATTTATTAACAGGCTTAGGGATGGGAAGTCCTAGGTTCAAATCTGGTTTCAGTCATGTCCTAGCTATGTGACTCTTGGCAAGTAACTTAACTTCCATTGCCTAGCCCTTACCACTCTTCTGCCTTGGGATCTACACAGTATTGATTCTAAAATGGAAAATAAAGGTAATTTTTTAAAAATTTATTAAGCATTTACTATGTAGCAGGAATTGTGCTAAGCCTTATAGATTAAGAGAAAGATAAAGAGAGAGAGAGAGAGAGAGAGAGAGAGAGAGAGAGAGGCAAAAGGCAGTTCCTGCTCTCAATGAGCTCACAATCTAAGAGAAGAAAACAAGCAAAAAATAAAAATATGCATGAACAAATTACCTGTATGAAAAAATAGAAAATAATTTAAAAACCGAAAGTACTAGAATTAAAAGGGGATGCGATCCTGATCTGTATAGAGACTTAATTTCCACAAATAAGAAAATGATGTTTGATCAAAGAATATCTGGGGTCTCATATTCAGTTTTGAGCACAATAGTTTGGAAAGAATTAGAGAGTACACAATGAACAGCCAAGGTGGTAAATGGCCTACAATCCATGCAATATGAGAAATTATGAAAGGAACTGGGGCAGAGTCTCTGGAGTAGGGGATAGACTAGAGAGAGAATGGTGAAAAGTTACCATACTGAGAAGGGATTAGATTCATCCCAAATAGTCACAGAACCTGGGATAATGAGTAAGAATTCTGAAAAGGAAATTTTAAGTTTTATAAAAAAAAAAAAACAAAGCACTTGGAGCCAACCCAAAGTACAATGAGCTGCCTTGGGAGGCTATAGATTCTACATCCCTGAGGTCTTCAAGCAGAAGTCAAACGAACATTTATTGCATATATTGTAGTATAGATTCTGTTTTGGGTCTGTGTTGCACCAGATGGCTCATGACATCCCTTCCAAATCGAAAATTCCATGGTTATGAATATTTATTACCTAATTCTTATATTGTTTCTTGAATGTTAACACGCATGTGGCTTGACTCCCAACATGGAAAACAGAGACAATTCCTCATACTTGGTAGCACCTGTAGTATCTAACAATGCTAAGGAAGTTCTTGATAAATTTCTCTTGGATATTTGTTGAATTTGCTTGAATAAATAGGCAAATGTAGGAATGAAGTCCATAAATGGTCTGAAAGAAAAACTTTGTTAGGCTGAGTAACTCACCTTGTTAGACCTCTTGATGTCTTGGTCTCTGGAGACAGACACAATTATGTTACCCATTGCACATAATTCTTTCTTTTTTTTAGATCCTCACCTTCCATTTTAGAATCAATACTGTATGTTGGTTCCAAGACAGAAGAGCAGTAAGGACTGGGCAATAGCAGTGAAGTGATTTGTCCAGGGTCACATAGCTAGGAAGAATTGAACCGTTCTTCTAGGTTTCTAGGCCTGACTCTTGAACCACTGATCCACCTCCCAGCCCCATTGCACATAATTCTTCCTTGAGGGAGTTTGAGAGTTCATGGGAACTGGAGAAAATGTCTAGTCCTCCATCTTGTTGGTTATGAGATCTGAAAGTCCACTTTTTTTTTCACTCCATTCATCTTTTCTTTTCTCTTAAAGTTCTTTTTCTCTCTTCATTCATCTACTTAATTTCCTATCTCAAAGAAGCTCCAAGATGAAAGAGATCTAAAAGGTCACCTGCCCACATTCCTACCTGAACAGGAAATTCTTCTCTAGTAGCCCTGACAAGTGATCCTCCTGATTACTTGAAGACCTCCATTGATGTGGAACCCATTACCTCTACAGGCAATACTATTCATTTTAGGGTTTTTCTAATTGTTTTGGAACTGACCTGAGATTTCCTCTGTGTATGAAAGTCTACCTTAGAAAATTCCCTCTGCTAATGCCCAATCAGCAACTGTTCTGCAACCTATAATATTAGAGACTTGATAGAAGCACTGATATGTTAAGTGACTTGCCCATGGTCATGAAGCCTGGCCTGGAAATGGGAGGTCCTGGGTTTAAATCTGACCTCAGACACTTTCTAAGCAAGTCATGTAATATCCACCTGCCTCAGTTTCTTCATCTGTAAAATGTGGATAATAATGGCAACTGCCTCCCAGTGTTGTTATGGGGATCAAATGAGATAATATTTGTAAAGAGCAAACCTCAGAGTGCCATATAAGTGCTTTCTAGATGGCTATTCTGGTGATATTATATAGCTACATATTTTGGAACAATGTCCAAAGAAGCAAGACTATGGGTTTCCAGAAGGGCCACAAGGATGCATTGGTTTGGACATAAATAGGGTACAGGACATTAACAACATTAGCTTGCATGCAAAAAAAATGGTTCAAAAGTTATCATCCAGTGAACAGGATAATTTCAGGAAGAGCTGGAAAGACTTATATGAACTGATGCAGACTGAAATGAGCAGAACCAGGAGATCATTGTGCACAATAACAGCAATATTGTGGAATGATCAAATGTGATTGACTTAACTACTAACAGCAATACAATGATCCAAAAGAATGCTGAGGAACTTATGAAAAAGAATGTTATCCACCTGTAGAGAAAGAACTGTTGGAGTAGGAATGCAGATGAAATCAGATGATTTTTCATTTGTTTACTTGGGTATATGTTTGGGCATTTAGTTTTGTAAGATCATTCACTTACAAAAATGAATAATATGGAAAAATGTTTTGTGTGATAATACATGTATATCCCAGATTGAATTGCTTGCCACCTCTAGGAGAGGGGAGGGAGACAATTTGGATCATATAATTTCAGAAAACTGATGTGGAAAGTTGTTATAAATATAATTAGAAAATAATTTTTTAAAAAACTTTTTAAAAATGTTATCATCCAGGAAATTATCTGAAAAGGATAATACACAGTCATGTAAAGAATTAAGTACCAAACCAGCATATATGGAACACCTGCATAGGCCTTCTTAACCTGGGGTCCACAGACTGGCTTTGTAAAAAAAATTGGTAGCTTTATTTTAATATGATGGTTTCTTTTGTAATATTAACTATTTTATTGAAAATTGTTTTCATTTTGGAAACATTATTCTAAGAAGGGGTCCACAGTTTTTGCCATACTTCATTTTAACACTCACCTGCACTCCTTTAGAGTAAACTCTGCCATGTCCATGGGAAGTTCATCATCAGTAAAGTCATCATCCAAAGAAATTTCATCTCATCACTACCTTCTGTTGTCTGCTCTCTGATTGGTGGACTGCCAGGTAGAGCAAAGAACTCTTCCCAAAGCTTCCATTCAAAAATGGCTCCCAAACTAGTAAATTTCTAGTCCTTTGGGCTAGAACTTTCTCTACCCTACTCCCCTTCATCTGCCTTTTTGTGTATATCTGCACCCCATCTCCCATTAGATCATGAGCTCCTTGAGGACAAGAACTGTCTTCGTTTTAATTTTTAAGGAGTCTTGGAATTGCGAAACATTAAGAACTACTGCTATAGCCCACATATCAATATTCTCACTGAATGAAGAAAACAAATCTGCAGATTCACTGAAGCTGGTTATGTCCAGCTTTGGGGATCCTCCTTGATTTATGCCCTATCCCCCATGTTTCACATCTGATTAGTTGACAAGTTTTATTGATTCAATGTCCAAAGTATATCTCCTCTACTCTTTTTCTCTCCTCACACAGTGACCATGCTGGGTCATCACTTCTCACCTAGACCATTCCAATAGCCTCCTCAGTTATAGCTCTGTAACAATTCTCCCACCTTTCCAATCTATGTTCTCTAGATACAACATTTCATCCATGGTTTGGGAAGGCTTTCTCCCAGGCTTGCAATTCCCTTTTCCTTATATCTTCCATGTGGATTCTCTGACTTCCCTTAAGATTTACCTCAGGGACCACCTCTAATAGGAATCTCATTCCAATTCTGCCATTTGTTAAAATCATCCCCCCAGAAATGACTTTGTATCTGCATTGTACATATTTTGTATTTTATTTTCTTTATTCATAGTATTTTCCTCCAATAGCATATGAGCTTCCTAAAGGAATGTTGGGGAAGAGCAGGTTATCTTTGCAGTCTTTGATCCTGGCTCTTATTAAATGCTTATTGAATGTCATACATTCATTCAACAATCATTTATGTTTGTATGTATATATGTCTAAAATACATGTCACAAATTTGTTACTGAAATAAAATTTAAAACATTTTAATAAAAATATAAATAAAATACAAGTCACAAACCAGAGGATGAATTTTTGCTATTAGTTTTAAAATCTGTCCAATCTTTTCCCCTTCTATTGCCCCAGCCCTGATTTAGGACCTCATTGCCTGACTCCCAGATTACTATAGCAATCTTTTGTCTCACATCTAATCACTTGCCAAACACCTCTGCATTATCTTTCACATCTGTTCCTTTTCTTACTCCCCCTACTGCCACACCCTGGATCAAGCCCTCATTACCTTTCACCTGGACTACTGACATAACTTCCTACAAGGTGTCTGTCTGCCTTTAGCCTCTCCCTCCAATACACCTTTCTAAACAATTCCACATCTCTCTTTGTGTTCCTTCCCTACACAGAAACCTTCAATAAAACTCCATTTGTTCTCTTTGTGCTTTCTCCCAAACCCCCTGCCACCACCACCAAAAAAACAAAACAAAAACAAAAAACCCAAGCACCAAGTTTTCAAAAGCAAAAATTCATCAGCCTTCCTATTCAATATCGGTACCTTTTGTTCCACGCCCCACCCTCTGTCTGCTCTAGTCCTTGTCTCAATTACAATAAATTCTTAAAAACAAACATGTGTTAAGCACCTACTATGTGCTCACATTTGGTCCTTCTTGTTCCGTTATCTATTTCTTTCCTTGCTATCTTCACTTTCTGTAGGCTGATATAGAAGTCAGCACCACACAATTTAGCACTCAATTATAATTAATTATTCTTGTGTTGTTCCCTCTTGTTTCACATGGTTTAATCTTGTCTTTTCAATGACAGCATAAGCTCCTTAAATACAGGGATTATGTCTTATGCTTCTTGTATTTCACCCACAGCATCTACCAGACACTCCTGGTCACATAGGAGCTATTTAATGCATGCCCTTTGATTGACTATTTGTTGATATACTACATGCATTTCTAATCATAGAAATTAAGTAGTTTGATAAGGACATATTTTAGAACAATAACAGTATACAATGAGACAAAAAGATATCTTCTTATATTAAATCCCAGGCGGTTTGAAGACTATCTCTAGGAGGTCCAGTAGATAACCTTAAAAGATAAATCTTGGAATGAGCCTCCTCCTTTCTAAGAGAGGAAGGAGTGTGTAGGAACAAAAATAATGAGAGGATTAAAGTTAGAGAGTGCCCTACCTACCATCACTTACAGCTCTATTTCCTAAGCCACATAAGTATGATTGCCTTTGAACTGCTGATTATTCCATTTGTGGCCTTCATTTCCCCATCATTTGAACTTGCAATTCAGTTGATCAGCAAGAACTGCACAGTTTGCTAGGCACAGGAGATAAAAAGCAAAAGCAAAACAGTTCCTGCCCTCAAGGAGCTTCTATTCTTAAAACGGAGCCAACAAGATTCAAGCAAAGCATCTGGAAAGTAACTTTGAAAGGAAAGGTACTAGAAGCTAGAGAAATCAAGGAAAACTTCCTGCAGAAAGTGACCTTTGAGATGAATCTTGAAGGAATTCAGGGAAACTAAGAAGGGCCAAGGCTGACCCTTAACCTGCACTCAATAAAGAAAACAAGAAGATAGCCAGGAAATCAAGTTGACTGAAGCAAGCATATTAGTCCTATTCTTGGAGCAGCCACTATTATAGGGGGAATGGAAAGAGGAAAGAAATACCTACTTTTCTCTCATAGGAAGTATGAGGAAGAGAAAATGTCTTAGGTACATCTTGAAAGACACCATGTGATTTTTCCTCAACTCCTCAAGTGCACTCCTCACTGGGCTCAATGGCCAATTATCTTCAATGCATCTTCCAAATGATGGAATAAGCTATTGCCATATTATCTTGGAAAGGTAGTGAAGTACATGTTCCACAGACAGGAACTAAAAATCCTTGTACCTCTGGGAATGTCCCTTACCCAAGTATAGTATTCAAATGTTTCAGAGACCATAGATAGATGGAGAGACAGACAGACAGACAGATAGATAGATAGATAGATAGATGGATGGATGGATGGATGGACAGAGAGATAAATAGAGAGATGGATAGATAAATAGATGAAAAGATAGATGGGTGTATGGACAAATAGATAAATAGATGGATAGATAGATGATAGATGGATGTAAAGATACCAACACATATTGCTACTTGTTTCATGTTTAAAAAATAGATTAAGATAGAAAAATATCAAAACACTCCTACTTCTCCTTCATATAGCTTAGGAACCAAAACAACAAATTAGAAGAGTTAAAATGATGGACAGTATTAGGTAGAAATAACATAAGATTATTCTTAGTGTCACCTCAAATAAGATCAAATTTCCCATCCTACTCCTTTTAGAAATTGCTTTACAAACCATATCTGGAACTTCCTAACCCATAAAATCTCCTCTAAGTTATCATCACAATCCCACTAAATTATCAGTTTGAGCAAATCAGTTCATGGGGAGAAACTGCCTGAAAATTACAAAAGGTGTGTGTTTGGAAGACAAGGAGACATGGGTTTGAATATTACCTCTGATAGTTAATTGTGTGACAATGGGTAAGTCCCTTAAACTACTCCAAGCCACAGTTCCTTTCTTTATAAAATGAGAGAAATAATACCTACGAGACAGTGAGGTGACTCAGCAGTTAGACCACTGGGCCTGGAGCCAGGAAGACTTGAGTTTAAATTGAGCCTCAGATACTCACTAGCTGTATGACCCTGGGCAAGTCATTTAACCTCTGTTTGCCTTAATCCATTAGAGAAGGAAATTGCCACTGATCCCAAATCTTTGTTAAGAAGACCCCAAGGACAGTACTGTTGTGCTATATGACCCTAGCAGCCACCAAGACTCAAATGTGACCACACAGTTAAACATCCAAATAATATCTATAGTACCTACCTCACAGAGTTGTTATGTGGTTCAATTGAATAATGCATATACTTATTATTATATAATGTGACAGAGGCTGGCACATGAGAAAAGACTTTTTTATGTAGTGGGGGAAAGATTGCCAGTCACCAGCAGGAAAAGTGGGTAACCCTCAGGAGAAAATCTTTTTCCACCTTCTCACTTTGGCTTCTCTAGACTGAGAGACCAACTCCTCTACCAGCCAGAATCTTCTCCTCCTCCAGATTGCAAACTCCTGGGGCCCCTCCCCCATCAAGGTGATCAGATCCACACACTCTTCAGCCTGGCACTTTTCTTATGTGCCAGGCTCTATCACAATAATAATATTAATATTATATATTACCATTGATTATATAATATTCTATAACAATATTGTTATATTATAATAACAGTGCTATTGTATAATAATATCAACATTATGTAATAGAATATGAGTAATTAATATTATATAATTTAATTATTATATGTTGCATAATATTAATATTATTGTATAATAATTGACATTATTATTATTATTATACTTGTAGAGCCTTAAATTACTAAGTAAATGTCAGTATTCTTGAGAAGCCACAGATCCCTAGATCTAGATTGGGTGCTAGATTTGCAGGCAAACAGACCATGATTCAAGGCCCAGCCCCAGCACATTTGCAAAATGTGGATAATACCAGCTATGGCTTTTTCTCACCCAATTGCTATAAGGCTGAGACAAAATCATATATTTCAAGGTTTCATGAACTTTAACTTACTCTAGGCATGCCACTTATGCCTCAGTTTCCTCTAAACAATATGAATCTTAAGATCAGCCAGCTTCCTATCCAGTAGTAATGCTGTCCCAGTGAAATCTTTTCCCCCCACTAAATAAAAATCTATGCTAAGCGTACAAGGACTTCTAGCCTCTTAGCTGGCAAGAACTGCATGTCTCCAAGTTCAGTAGAGTGCCGTCCATTACTGTGCAGGGAACAAGTCCCATTGACTCTGGGAAGCTTATTCTGCTTGCTATTGTTATCCCTGCTCTATTTGTGACCCCAGGGTTTCTTCCCCCTGGTGTTGGTGCCCATAGAAACAAGCATCAATGCAGACAGGCAATGAGAAGCCTCCTCATGTGTCACCTGCTTCCACCACTGCCCTCCCAATACCTCTGCAGAAGGCTGAGCTGGCTTGGTTGTGCAAGGTGGCACCTAATTGCCTTCCTCCTATTTTTCCCTTCTCTTGTCCTCTCCCTGCTCCTTCCCCTCCCCTCCCTCAGAGGACAGCCTTTCCAAGAAATCACACACACACACACACACACACACACACACACACACACACACACACACACACACACACACCTGGCATTGTGAGATAGAGAAGCTCACCATGGATACCAGACTACCATTGCCACTCTGCCTCAGCTCCTGGGAATAAGTAACTATCTCTAGAATGCTACAAACTCCAGATGTGCATTGCCTAGTGCCTGGAGACCCTGCTTACCAGGCTCATTATGCCTATTTTTTTTCACAAGTTCTATATATGCATATCAAGCTTTCAGAGGGGAAAAATGGAAAATAGTCATCTTCCTTTTAATATGCTACCACATGCCAGCCAGGAACAGCTGTGCATACACAACACGTTAGGCTGGACATGAAATATAGCCCAGGACCATTTTTTAAGCATTCATTCTCACATTTACTTGGAGGGAGGTCACACAGCCTTCCTTTGGCATAAGAAGGTGGCTTTGAAACAGGGAACAACCATCTGGAACCAGACTCCTTTGCTATTGATATGGAAAAATCTGCATCTTACACTACCTTGATCTGGATCGGAAGGCAGAAGGTTTAGAGACACCGAGATCCATAATTGTTTAAATATACAGCCTCTGGTTTTCCATAGTGCTTACCTTGCTCTTAAAAATCAGAGGAGAGCAGCTGAGGTGACTCTAAACAGAACTTGTAAGGCAATTTGCTCATGGGTGCATTCAAGTGTGTGCAGTGGGAGGGTACTAGAGGCCAGGTTTTCAGGAAGAAATATTTTTACCACAGCACAGTGTGATCCTAAGCATTCTAATCAGAAAGGATATGTCAAGTCAGTGTCCGTAAATAAATAGCAAACACACCACCAAAATAACAACTCCCATTTTTCTTTCATTCATTATAACCAGCCTTTTCTTTTGCTTCCCTCCAGTAAACACACTTTTAGCAAATGATTTTTGCCAGATGTGAAAAAGCAAAGTAAATTGGAAGCATATTGCTAACTGACCATCAATGGGATGAGTCCATACATTGATTAATATTCACTCCAAACCAACAAATACTCCGGTTCCATTAAGGGGATCATTGTACCTTGCACACAGTAGTTGCTTAATAAATACTTGTTGAATATGTGGTTTTTTGTGTGTATGTGTTGTTGTTGTTGTTGTTGTTTTAAGGAAAACAAACCACTTTTCAGTATCCAAATACAACTGGAGTTTTGAAAATGATTTTCTATTGAATTGCATCTATTTTTTAATGCTAACTTTCCAGCCCTATTTATTTACAATTGGGAATGGGCAAAGAAACAGGAATGTCTGGTTCTTCAGAGTACAAATCAACTACTTTAAAATGATCCATACAATCCCAGAAGAACTCTGCAGGAACCCAAAGGGTTAAACTTTTAAATGCACAAATACCAAGGCTCCTCCTGTTACAGTTTAAGCACTGATTGGAAGGAAGAGATCACTCTAGGTCAGCATGTCCTTTACATTGTGAATAGCTTGAAAGGGGCTAATAAACCCAGCAGCCTATAGCAAAGATAATTTATTTTATATTCCCTGGCATCGCATGCAATATATTTTTTGGAGGGGAGAACAAACATGATTCCAAGAACCTGCTTAGCAGGAGAAACACTTATCAATGAAGCTTCTGCTGCCAAGTTCAAAGGACACAGACATTGCTCCCTTCTTTTGTGGCACGGCGTGATGTTTTGTTTCCCAACCAGAATCTCGACAATTTTGTACACAAATTCAGGATTTGGTGTGGTGTTGATTCAGCCTAGAATGGGGTCAGTGGAGCTTCCTAGGGAGAAATGCCAACCTTTCTGGAAGAGTGGTCTGGAAGGTGAGGATCCATGAGTATTCACGTAGGCTGATTGGTCCCCCAGCCCCTCCCAAAATAAATTCCCTTGATTTATGAATAGCCTCTTGACTAGAAATAATTATAAAATGGACAGCTCTTGAGTTTATTTCCTGAGCAGTCCGATGGAGGACAGCTCCTCCACAGGCTCCTAATGAGGAAGCTGGCCCCCAGAGAGCTTTCTGCTTTGCTCCTGTCTTGCACTTGCTACATTTCACATAGATGAGGTAATTTGACTGCAGATGAGGTAACCGTGCAACTTGCCCATGAGCTGAAAGAGGTTACCATATGATCATGCATGTAAACATAGCGTGGTTCCCCATGGACCCTGACTGACAGCTGGGTTCTGCTGTTGAGCTGCACTCAGAGCCGGGTGGAGGAAAGGAGAAGCCCAGGACTCCTGGAGCCTGTCTGCTCTCTTAAAGGAGCCAAATCACTGACTGAGACTCTCCCGACTCTGCCAAGATGTGGATACAGTCCCATCCACCAGACCTGAAAGCAGAAACTACCCAGCGGTCACGAGAAGCTAAAGACCTGGGATACAAGAATCAGGTGCCTTCCAAGAGGACATTTCTAAGGACTGAGGATTGTAGGGGCTCGGGGGAAGGAACTGGTTGTCCAGAGACCTAGGAAGTGGGCTTTGTGTCACTTGGGCAAGTCATTTTGTCCCTTGGGACCTCAATTTTCCCATCTCTAACATTAAAAGAATAGATGTCATTTCTATGGTTTCTACCGGATCTAATATTCTATGATTTTGTAAACATTGTGAACTAATTGATGAAAGGAGAGCTAGACAGAATTTTTTTTTAATTTATCTTGTTTATTTGTTTATTTCATTAAAGTTCCCAGGAATCCTTTCTCTCCTTCCCCACACAAAGTGTCATTTGGCACCCAAAAAAGTATATTATATCTAAAACTATGTCTTGTTTATTTTTATTTATCAGTTCTTTCTCTGGAGGTGATCATTAACTAGTCATTCTTCGAACTTTTCTGTTGCTCTTTATAATGTTCTCTTGGTTCTCTTTATTTCACTCTATAATTTCATATAAGTCTTTCTCTGTTTTGTTTTTAATTAACCTGTTTGTTGTTTCTGACATGGCAGTAATATTCCATTACAATCATATGCCACAATTTGTTTAGCCATTCTCTAACTGGTAGGTATCCTTTCAATTTCCAGTTCTTTGCTACCACAATGAAAGCAGCTATAACTATTTTTGAACATATAGGTTCTTTTCCTTTTTCCCTGATCATTTTAGGAAACAGACCTACTAGTGGCATTGTAGACAGTGCTTTATAAACAAAGACCAATCAACCTATGTGAAGACTCAGGTATCCAAATATTCCCTCACCTTCCAGACCACTCTTCCAGAAAGGTTGGCATTTCTCTCTTGGAACCTCCATTGATTCCATCTAGCCTGAGTCAACACCACACCAAATCTCTAATTTGTGTACAAAATTTTCAAGATTCTGATTTAGAAACAAAACATCATGCCATGCCACAAAAGAAGGGGAAAAAATAAATAAAATGTTCACATGTAGATTCAGCTATCTATCTGTGAATCATAGGATTGGTAATATCATTGAGACATCATCTAGTCTATCCCTCGATCCCTGCGCAGAATCATATTCAAAATCATAGCTAGAAGTCTGATCTTGTAAGTTTCCACAGTATACACTAAAAATCTTCTATGTCTCACAACCCTTGACAGCATTTTCCTAATACTTCATTTGAGGTTTTCCCATTATAGAGTTATCAGAAACAAATCTGGTTTCAGAAAATTAATGTTGTGTGACTTGGGGCAAGTTATTTAACCCCATTTGCCTCAGTTTCCTCATCTGTAAAATGAGCTCAAGAAGGAAATGCAATCCTCTCCTGTATCTTTGCCAAGAAAACCCCAAATTGGGTAATGAGGAGTCAGACAAGACTGAAAGCAAATTAACCATAACAATGACAGTTATCAGAATAATTATTGCCAACATTGATATGGTGACATATAGTTTAGAAAGTCATTTACAAAAGTCTTGGAAAAGACTGTTTTTACTTTTCTTTGCATCTCTAGCACTTAACACAGTGTCTTACATAATAAATGATTAATAAATGCTGGTTGGGTGACTGTCAAAAACAAATGGTATATATATATATATATATATATATATATATATATATATATATAATATAGCTAGAGAACCTCCTAAGATTTGTTCAATTAGATGATTAGGCTATAATACTCATGATCAAGTAGACATAAATAAAATTGCCAAAAGATATCTGAAGACATTGCTAAAAATTAACTTTTGGGGGCAAGAAACTCAAGGTCCTAAAGGAATAGCAGACATTTTTATAACTACTTTTAGACAGGCTTGCAAAGGGAAGGAGGAAGGTAGATAAGAAAGAGAGAGAGACACACACACACACACACAGAGAGAATGTTGTAGTAGCATTGATCATGCTGTACTTCATAGACATAAAATGTAAAATAATTAATGAGCTGCCCTATTGCAAATGTCCCAAGGAAGCTTGAATACTAGCCTTTGACTACTTCTCATTCACTGAATTACTATCCCCTGGTTCCAAAGGTAATCATTCTGTGACTCTTTATTACTTATATTTTTCTTGCTTGTGTAGAAATAAAAGTGCTGGCTTCATACCTAATTTCTGTTCATATCTGGGTACTTCCCCATACATACACACTTCCTTGATGGGAAGGATCACTTAGGTTAGAACTGAAAATAGAATTGTTCCTCAGGAATATCAAGTGAGGATGAAATTGAAGCACAAGGGACCTAATTCTCCATTAAGGAGAAAGGAGTCCCAGAGCAATGAATTTTGTGAAAGCAGGTAAAGGACTGGAAAAGGTCACCAGCCCCAGTGCCCTCAGCCTAATATTACCTGCTTAACACCTCTGCTGAAATTATATTAAACCTAAATCAGCCTTCTTAAAACTTCTCTCCATTGCTCACTGTTCTGCCTCCCAAGATCAACCATAACAAATCTGATCTTTCTTCCTTATAAAAGCCCTTCAAATATCTAAAAGTAGCTAGCATGTTCCCTTAAGTCTTTTCTTCTGTGTTCCTTCATCTGTTTGGCTTAAGATTTAGGGCTTGATAAAATGCAAGCATTTGAGAGAAATATCTTTTTATCTGTAACTCTCGTACTTCCACAATCCATTCTCTTTTATATATATGTCCAACACTGTCAAGTCTTGTCAGTTCTACCTCCTCAACATTACTCCCATCCATCCCCTTCTCTGCTCACATGGCCACCACCCAGTTCAAGTCTTCATCATTTCTCACCTGCACTATTTTTAAAGCCTCCTAATTCATCTCCTTGCTTCCTATCTCTTCTCTTTTGTTAGTCATTTTCAGTTGTGACCAACTCTCTGTGACCCCTTTTGGAGCTTTCCTGACAAAAATACTGCAATGGTTTGCCATTTCCTTTTTCTCATTTTACTGATGAGGAAACTGAGGCAAAATAGGAATAAGTGATTTTCCTAGGGTGACACAGCTAGTAAGAGTCTGAGGCCAAATTTGAACTTTGATCATCTTACAGAAGTACATTCCATCCACTGGGCCACCTAGCTTGCCCCTGTCTCTTCTCTATCATCTACCAACTTAAACTTAATGAACAGACCTGACACCCACATGCATCCCACCTCCACCAAAAATTCTAATGCCTTGCCATTAACTCTAGGGTAAAATTCAAACTCATCTGTCTGGCATTTAAGGCTCTATACAATACAGCCCCATTTTTTTTGTTCCTAAACAATTTCACAAGGACTCTTCTTCACCTATTCTATTTGCCAGCCAAACCCCTATTTGCTGCTTCCATATGCACAATATTCTATCTCCCACCTCTGCCTTTTGGTGCAACATGTTCCCCACATCTGGAATGCTCCCCTTTCTCATTTCCATGTCTTAGAACCCGTGGGTGCCTTTGAGGGTCAATTCCTCTACCACTCATGTTCCCCTAATCTTATATTCTCTCCCCACAAAATTATTTTGTATTTACTTAGTATTTTCTTTCTTATTTATCTGAATAAATGGGATTTCCCTCCAATATAAGGAAGGTTCTTGAAGCCAGGGATTTTTTTGTTTTGGTCCTTGAATCTCTCCCCATTGCTTAGCACAGAGTCTGGCACTAGCAGGCACTTAGCAAATGCTGAATTGAGTCTTATTGTGGCTAAATTTGATAGCTTTATTGAGGACAGATTTTGGTTAGGGCTTGCCGTCTCTCACACTCCGTCTCCAGACGGGCATTTTTACTGTCTGTCTTCCTTCCCTGATAAGTTCTTGCTTCTCATTTCCATGTCTGGCTTCCTTCAAGTCTCAGTTAAAAAGGCACCTTCTACAAGGGCCCAGTCCTCCTGAACACTCATGCTTTCTGACAATGATCTCCAATTGATCCAGACTATCATTTGCTTGTATGTAGTTGTCTTTATGTTGTCTCTCCCATTTGAGGGTGAGCTCCCTGAAAGCAGAGACTGTCTTGCATCCTTCTCTGTATTCCTGGTGCCTAGCACAGTGCCTGGCACATAGTAGGTACTTAATGAATGCTTGTTGACTGACTGGCTAATCCACACTAATTATGCTTTAGGGAAATTGACCCCTCCCTTCCAAGGAACAGGACATCTTTAGAGATAATGCCCAAACTCAAAGGAATGATTTTTCTGGTGAGAATTTCAGGTAAATTGACAGGCCAGAGGAGGAAGTAGTTTGGGTTCGACAGGGAGCCCTTCTGGATACTCTCAAATCAATCAAACCACAGAGAGAGCCACTCCACCCACATAGAGGGCCAGGTGGCTCTGATTAGAAGGGGGAAATGCCTCCTAAGTAGCAAAGGGAAATGGACACAGCAATTAACTTGAGAGATTTTTTGTTCAAGTTCAGACTGCCACAGACCTAAAGCAATCAGACTGCCACCACTGATCTTATACCCAACGTGGAACCTGGGTCAGCTTGTCCTCTTCCCTACATGCTCTTTTTTTCTGGGAGTTCAGAAATTTGCCCATAATTAAGACAAACAGAATGTGATGCTAGCACCGTATAGGGGAGGAACTAGGACTCCAACTCAGACATTCAGCCTCTCCGACTTCGGAATTCAAGGCAAAGCCAAGCCTCCATCTGAGCCCTCCGAAGCCAATGCCTTTCCTGAACAATGAGTCAACAGGTTTCTAAGCTCCTTACCTGCTGCTTCCAAGTCCCCAGTGGCTAATACTGTTGTCTCTCTTCCTATCATCCTCCCAACTATTCTTCAAGGCAGCTCAGTCCTCATGAAGCTCTCTTTCCCTCAGCAAATGTGTTTCCAGATTCGCACATCCATTGTCAACTGCCATGTCTTTTTTAACACCAGAATCAAAGTTCCATCTTGATACTCCCTAAATAGACCCAGGGGATACTTAGTTAGCAGTCGTAGGCATCTGTGTGGCCCCGAAGCTTCAGCACGCAGCTGAATCCCCTTCACTCACATCTCCAGACGCTGACGTGTTCCTGTGGGTTTCGGCTTCCCAATTGGCATCTGTTCAATTCCATTATGGATTACCTCCCATCATCAAACTGACTAGGCAGGTAATTTTGCCCAACCAGAATCACCCATTTAATTTACAAAGAAAGCAATTTGCACAAGGGACCACCTCCCTTAAATTGAGGACAGAATTCAAATACTTTTAATATGTTCTCAAATTGCTCCTTGCCTGGTAAGAATGAACTTGAAAGGGAAAAAAGATTTAAATGGCCATGCACCAACTTTCCCAATTCGTTTCAAAGAAACCACAGGGAATAATCCCTATTCCTAAATCTTTACTGCCTTCTTTAATTGTAGTGTATTTGCAATCACTATAAGATAATTCGGCACTTAACAATGGAAGAGAAAGAAATGAAATTGGAAAGAAGTAAAGAAAATTTCACTTAAAGTTCCTAAGTTTCATTTAATATGAATAATTTTAGTAACTCAAATGTATATAAATACTTTACAGTTTACAAAATATTGTCATGACAACATCTTTAGGAAATACATAATGAGAATATATTGTTGTTGTTTCAGCCCTATCTGACTCTTCATAACTCTGTTTGGGTTTGGAGGTTTTCTTGGCAAAGATAATGGAGTGGTTTGCCATTTCCTTCTCTGTTTATTTTACAGATGAGGAACCTGAGGCAAACAGGGTTAAGTGACTTGTCCAAGGGCCACATGGCTAGTAAATGTCTGAGGCTGGATTTGAATTCATATCTTCCTGACTCCAGGCTCAGTACTCTATCCACTGAGCTACCTAGCTGCCTTATCCCTAATTACAGATAAAGAAACTAAGTCTCAGTAAGAGCAATCAAATGATTTGTCAAAGGTTATATGTCTAATAAGTAGAGGAACAAGAATTCAAATACAGGATCTCTGCTCCTAAAAATATAAAACTTTTTCCATCAAATAATATTAAACCCACTTTTCTAGCTATCCCTCACCAATCTGACTTCCTATTACTTCTGAGCTCAAATATAAACTCCTCTGTTTAGCTTTTAAGGCCTTTCAACAATCTGGCCCCAGCCTATCTTTCCAACTTCTTCCATTGGACAATGCTCCTCCTTCCACATTTCATCTCCCAACTCTATGTGCTCATATTGGCCAGTCCCCATGCCTTGAATGTACTACCTCCTTGCCTCAAAGAAGCTTTCTCTTTTCTTAAAATGCAGCCCAACCACCTTCTTTTGCATGAAACTTTTCCTGATTTCTCCAAATATTAGTGCCCTTATTCCCAAACTACTATGTATTGAGTACCTTGTAAGTATCTGTGTATATTGATTTTATATTTGTACTTCTTGTTATCCCCAACCCCAATTTAAACGTAGACTCATTGAGAGTAGATTGTTTAATTCTCTGTGCTTGTGTTGACAGTGCCTCGCAGGATATCTGGTATATAGTCAGTACTTATTAAATATTTTTATTGATGGGCTGATTTTATAGATATTTCAATGACATCAAATCCAGTCATTAGAAGCAAAATTTTTAAAGTTCTTATTTGATATTGAAGAGCCTTACAATACTGAAGACAAATTTGGGTTCGCTGTCTTCATTCTGTTCTTTTTTAAAGATATATTGAATGAACAGAGAATGTGTAGACTTGAACTTAATATGATGAGAAAATTCCTAAGAAATAGAAAGCATAATGCTGTACAGAGACTTTGTTTCTAGCTGGAAAGATAGCAAGCACAAATAAACACAATGAAAATACCTAAAAATACAGCCACAAATGTTGAATAACATTGTTCTAAGGTCTCTAAGGCACTGAGGCCAGCTTGTACCAGCTCTAGCCAATTATTAAATTTTCAGAGTATACATTTACACCTTGGAAATCAGCAAACACCACAAACAGGATTTGATCTATTGTTTTATTTATTGTCCAGACTTAAGAAAGCTATGGGAAAAAATACATACATACATACATAAATAAATAATAAAAAGGATGCATATTAAATTTAAAGGTGTGTCCTATATATACACTTTGGGGGAAGGGGACAGAGAGCCAGTTGTTAAATATTTACCAAATCACCTCAGACATAACTTCCACAAAAGTCATACTCTGATGCTTCCGTGAGGCATGAACATGACCTTGGGTCTTAAAAGCCTGTGCCTGCAGAACTGTAAAGGTTTGAGTAGGGACCCAGATTAGACTTGGGGAGGACCAGGCTAACAAGATGGAAAAAGCTTATTCTCAGTATACTGGCCACTTGGGAATATATTCTTCAGTCACAGCAACCTACAAAACAAAAACAAAATGTCCCTTATTCTTACGTAAGTCCCCTTCTGCCTCTGTAATTACAGTGGAAGAGTGAGTGGAATGGGAGAAAAGGTAGCAAAGAATTACCCAGTATTTATACCATTAAACTGAGTATAATCATTAAACTGATGGTTGGTACTCTAAATATGAAATCTTTGTTCAATAATGAATGAGTTGATATATGACTAGAGAAAATGAACATTAATATCGACATTCTCATTACGAGAGAAACCAAAAGTCATAAAAAGTTGCAACTAAGAGAAAAGATGATTTACAGTTTATCTTTGGAGAGACAAATGGAGGAATTGGTAGAAAGTCAATTTTATCAGTTGTTTAAAATTATCAACACAATCACTTCATGAGATACTTAGCTATCTTGCCTTCCAGTGCTTGTGATAAGTGTAAGCAAAAAAGGTTACATCAGGATAATTGCACTATCTTTTGAAGAGGATGAAGGGAGGAATTTTATAAAGAACTTGAAAGATCCTCCAGTCCAAATGAACCTATGCTTTGATACTCAATAACTTAAAGGAAATGGCAGGGAGAAGGGAAAATAGAAATATATGGGATAAGTTCAAGGTCAGGAAATGAAAGAGGCCAAAGGTTCAAATGTTACTCATGAGTATGTAACAAGGACATGAGTAAGTAATAAAGACATACATTTATTGCTGGTAGAATTGCAAACTTGTGGGATCTTTTTGGAGGGCAACCTGGCAGAATTTAATAAAAGTTACAAAAATATTCATTCCTTTTAACCCAACTAGTTGTCCCTAAAAAAGTGGAAAGAAGAAAACAAATAGACGTAAAACAAAACATGTTTTTCTATTATGATCTACCCTGGCTACCAATAATAGGGGAATTGTCACATTTGGACTCAACACTTAGGTAAACATCATATATGCAAAGTAGTGGAAATTACTATCAAGAAGATGCTATCTGGAAGAATTAGTACTTAAGTTAATATAGACAAAACCAGTCCATGTCAGAAAACATAATTTTTTTAAAAACTCAGGAACTGATTTTTTGATGAGATATTTCATGTTTCCTTCTTTTTTGTCATTCTTATGACTTTGCTTTATTAATTCTTGTTGTCTTGTGAGATCATTAGCTTCTAATTACCCAATTCTAGTCTTTAAAGATTGGTTTTCCACTATGATGTTTTGATTCTCCTTTTCAATTTGGTGTCTATCCTGCTTTTCATGGTTTCCAGCAGGTCAATTCTGGTCTCCAATTTGCTTATTACTTCATGTGATTTCTATGCTTATTTTTCCAAGTGGGAGAGTCTGTCTTTTAAACCTTTATTTACTTTTTTGATTACTTGAATTTCTTTCTCCCACTTTTCTTCCCATTTTCTTCTATCTATCTTACTTGGTTCTTAAACTCCTTTTTGAGTTCCTTAAGAGCTTTTAACCAATTTCCATTTTTTTTTAAAGTTTGGATGTGTTTACTTGTTTGTCACTCTGTGCTGTTGCTTCTGTACTCTGCTATTTTTCACCATAGAAGTTATCCAGTGTCATAGGTTTTTTCTGTTGCATTCTATTTCTTTTGATACTTGTGGATTGTAGTTCCTGAGTATTGGTAGTCATTGCTGTGTTAGTTTGGTTGTTTTTTTTTTCTCTCTGTATTCTCTTTGCTTCCCAGCCAGAAGTCTAAGTGAGGAGGTCAGGCAGTGCTTGGTGTAGCAAGCTACACAGCATTTTGCTCTAAGGCTATTTTTCCAGTCTGGGGATCTCCTGTGGGCAGCTGGTCTCTATACTATCTCTGCTACAGCTCTGAGTTCTTCAGCCTCAGGTCCCAAGTCTTGTTGCCAAGGCCTTGCACTGCCCTCAGGGGTAAGTCTGTGATTCCCTCAGTCAGTCCCTGAGAATTTAGAGATTGCTCCAGCCTTCCCTCTAACTCTGGTGTGGTAGGTGGAGTGAGGGAGGGATGATAAGCTCCCTCTTTGGTAGGTATAATTTTACCTCCTTAGAGTGTGGAAATGCCCAAACCCTGCTTACCTTCAAGGCCCTTCACTCATCTGATTTTTGTCCTTTTGAGACACTTTGTTGTGATTGGTAGAAGGGAAGAGTCATAAAGTTCCTTCTATTCAGCCAGACTTTACATATTATATAGTACAGTACTTACCATAACAATTTACTAATGTATTCTATCTACTTTATGAAATATACTATTATATTAAATATTAATTATATTAATTATATAATTAATATACATTAATATTAAATATAATATTCCAATACCCCCCAATAACAAATCCTAATCTATCCTCAATATCCTAATTCTTTCTAAATACTAAGCCAGGGATTGTGGGTTCAAGTCCCATCTGGAGTGCCAAATTGTAATAGCAAGGGGGACTTAGAAAGGGAAGGAACCACTGAACTGCTGTTTGAGGATTGAAGTCTATGTGGCACTTCCTCCCCCCTATCCCTAAGCTGAGCTGTTACCAATGGAGTCAGTCAGTCTAGACTAAAGGGTAAATCAGATTTTCCTTCAGACTCCTTCTTGTAATGATGGAATTTGAAGCTCCCCTCCTAATATATAAACACTGATTCAAGTTCTAATATAAGTTAAGGTATCTAATTTATTTGGATATAAGGTTGTTGAAAGAATGAGGAAAGGAAAGGGCAGAGGGAAGAGGAAGTCCCTGAGATTTTCTCCCCTATATATCTCTTGAGAATTTGACCAAGGAAATCTTTTCAGGGCTAAGCTCTGGGTTCCCCTAAAGGAAAAAGAGAGTCTTTATCCCAAAGATTGGTTTCAATTGAGCATTGAGATCTTCAGTCAGTTCAAGCAAAAGATTTTTGAGATTTGTATTTTTCCACCCAGCTCCACTGAGTCCCAGATAAGAAGAACCTTGGGTCTCTTCCTCCAACTGCTTTTGAACCTGGCTGAAACTCCATCCCATCCCCCGAGGTCTTGTGAAGGTTCCATTTGCTCCTCTTCTCCGCATCTCTTCAAACTTCAGATTTCTCTTTGCTCCTGATCATCCCCTTGTTCACACCATTTTAGCCCAGAAGTCATTTTTTTTAGATATCTTTAAAAAACAAAAAACAAAATAGCTTAGAAATAAAGAGGAAAATTCACAGAGCTTAATAACAAAAACAAGTAACCAAGACAATAATAGCAACAACAATTGATCCACAGGTCCATTTTCTTATCTCTATGAAATCTTGAGGTGAATGGAGTCTGCCTGAATCTAGGCTTTCCTTGGTGAAAAAAGGAGAAGGGAACAGATAGATTTTTATAGACAATTGTTTGTAATCAAACAATTGACTGAAATGTGTTGGGAATACAAATTGTGCTATTTTATTGTTTATTGATTATTTAAAAGCATTTGACTTGATAGAGCAAAATGCCTTTTGAGACCATCCTACAACAAGGTGCCTCCCAAATATATATTGAAGTCATATCAGTATCAAGTAAAAGTTAAAGAAGGAAGATATATGCCCACTAAAGAAGCTTATCACTGTCATGCTGACTGTCCATCTGGTTACCTTAACAAATGTGAAGTTCTCTAGTACTTCTATTTACACATGACAACATCATGTGGAATGTATTGATCATGAATATTGTAAGACTTCCTCAATGAAATCCAATGATTCATAAGTTTCTAACCAAGCAATCCACATGGAAAAACTAAGTGGAGAAAGAATATATATTGGCCAGAAAATAACATTGAGTTAGATGGATAATCCATTCAGTTTTGAGTATGTGTATGTGTGTTTGTGTCCATTTGTCTGTATAACTTTGAAGTTAAAGCAGAATCAAAGTGGTCTAGGCCCACTATTGAATAGAAGTTTGAGTTGGATCAAATTTGAGAATTTCCCATATCCCTTTCAATAATCCCCATTTTTTTCATGGCCAAACCCCAAAGTCTTCCAGTGTTTTTATGTGGCTACAAATCATGAAACCCCCTGATCTAAGTAGAACCAAAATTATAGGCAACTGAAAAGGTAACAAAATGTTTCATGGGGGTATATAGGGAGGTTCCAACAATGAAATGTAACACAGGAAAAACACGTGGGCTAGTCATGTAGGGAGAGACAACTGATGGGCAGCTAGAGTGCTAGAAATAATACCCTGGAAAGACTAAAAAGACCTAAGGCAGGAGAATAAATTTGCTTATATTTTGATGACTGAATTTTTACCTTCTTTATAATCCTTTCCATTTTTTAAATTTCATTTTTTTATTTTGCAAAACATACTTCAATAGTCATTGATGTAAGAGCACACTCATAAAAAACCAAAACCCCCAAATAAAACAGTAAATACATTGATGTGATGATTTGCTTTGATCCGCATCCATCCAAACCAACAGTTCTTTCTCTGGAAGTGGATAGCATTCCCTGTCATAAATCTTTCAGGATGGTCCTAGATCATTACATTACTGAGAATAGCAAAGTTTTCACAGTTGATCATTGTACAATATTGTTGTTACTGTATAATGTTTTCCCAGTTCTGCTTATTTTGCTCTGTATCAGTTCATGCAGGTCTTTTTAGCTTTTTCTGAAATCCTCTTACTTGTCATTTCTTATAGCACAATAGTATTAAATCACCACCATGTACCATAATTTGTTCATCCATTCCCCAATTGATGAGCATCCCTTCAGTTTCCAATTCTTTGCCACTACAAAAAAAAAAAAAAAGCTGTTATAAATATTTTTGCACCAGTAGGTCCTTTCCCCTTTTTCTTAATTATTTCTTTGGGATATAGACCCAGTAGTGGTATTTTAGGATCAAAAGTATTTTTACATTTTATTTAAAGCATTTTAAAACATCATTCTAAAACTGAGCTCAAAGGCTTCACCGAACTCTCTCTCTCACCCTCTCTCTTTCTCTCCTCTCTCTCTCTTTCTCTCTCTCTCTCTCTCTCTCTCTCTCTCTCTCTCTCTCTCTCTCTCTCTCTCTCTCTGTCTCTCTCTCTGTCTCTCTCTCTCTCTCTCTCTCTCTCTCTCTCTCTCTCTCTCTCTCTCTCACACACACACACACACACACACACACACACACACACACTCACAGATACAAACACAGAGAACCTCTGACCTCAAGGAAGGATTCCAGTGCATCGAGTAGATGCTTTATATGGACGATTTGTGAGAAGACTTGGAGAAGAACTGTACTGGATAAGAAAAAGCAAGTAGGTTGCTACCAACACTGGAGAAGATATACTGAAAAATCAGAAAAGCACCTAAGTGCTGAGGAGATGCAGAGTAGGATCAGCTAGCCTGTTCAAGATTATGCCTAAATAATTAGATCTTTAATTGGAAACCTATAGCAAATATGCCAAAGATGATATATATCCCAGCCAATTTTTTGTGCTAGCAGCAACCTTTTGATTTTCTTGAACCATTTTCCTTGCATAATTGTGCTCCCTCCCACTCCTCTCCTGACTCCTCTTAAGCAGCAGTACATCTTCACTCTGTCCACTTCATTGAGCCGCCCAAGAATCATTGACTTTTGAGTCAGAAGAGGTCTTAGTAAACCATGTGATCCAATCCCATCATTTTGCAGAAAAAGGCACTGAAACCCAGAGAGATAAAATGCCTTGTCCAAGGTCAAATAGCTGAATAATGCTATTTTATAAAGTAAGGCTTCAAAAGGCTTTAAGGTAAATGAACCAGGAGATCATCTGGTCACAGAATCACAAAATCTCAAGGTTGGAAGAGATTTCAGCATCCACCCAACCCAACCTATGACTCATTAAGAATCTCCCCTATAGCATCCCCAACAAGATTCTTCCTATAACATAATTACAGAAAATTAATATTGAATTGTGAAATAATTTTCCTTTTAGCTCCCCATCCCCAACCACAGCTTGATTCTAAGGTCAGACTAAAAGAGTTTCTCCCTCAGCCCATGAAGTTAGAGGTTGTATCCCTCCTTCTTTTTGATCTTTGTTAAGGATAAAAGGATTAAGGTCAGGGCAGAGAAGACATTTAACTCACAAAGCTTAAATAAAGAGGGCAGCTGGGTATCTCAGTGGTTTGAGAGCCAGGCTTAGAGATAGGAGGCTCTCATTCAAATGTGGCTTCAGACTTTTTCTAGTTGTGTGACCCTAGGCAAGTCACCTAACCTTCATTGCCTAGTCCTTGCCACTCTTCTGCCTTGTAACCAATACATAGTATTGATTCTAAGATGGAAGGTAAGGGTTTAAAAAATAAAATTTAAATTAAATTAACTCAACAAGCTCTAGCCAACATGTTGAAAAGTATGGTGGCCCAGCCATGTAATGAGGAGGGAAATGTATGTTGGCATTCTTAATTTCACCTCTTCCCTTGATGAAGGAATGAGGGAGGAGTTGGGGTATCTAAGTCCACCTCCTCAGTGACTATTTACGAATCAGATATGCCTTGGTATGTCCAGGGGATGGCCTTAGGGATGAGAACACAGGAGGTATATAAGATGTGCTGAAGGAATTCTCTTTTTCCCAGCTCACTCTTACTATTGCCCATTCAAAATGTGGAATGAGCCATTTTAGATTGTCTTGAATTGTAAATTAAGAAATTAACTTAAAATTAAGAAATACTGTCTCTCAAGAATTTCAATTATTACATACCTCACAATCTCCCCTATTACATGCCCAACCAATCTTTGCACAAAGACTTCAAATGAGAAAGAATCCATTTCCTCCCAAATCACCTCATTCTATTTCTGTATAGTTCTTGTTATTAGGAAGCTTTTTTTTTTTTAAATAAAGTCTACATTTGCCTTTTTGCAGCTTTCATTTACTATTTCTAGTTCTTTCCTCTTGGGCCAGACATAACCACAACAATAGCAGCAAATATTTACAAAGTGCTTCGCATATATTACTTCATTTGATTTGATTCTCAAAACTCTGTGATAGGTGCTATTATTACCTCCACTTTATAGATAAGAAAATTCAAACTTTAGAGAAGGTAAAGGACTTCCCCAGGATCACAGAGCTGGTAAGGGCCTGTTGTAGGATTCAAAATCAGGTTTTACTTTCTCCAAGATAGGTGCTATATCCATGACCACACCTAATATATCTAGTCCCTCTACTGTCTGACCACTCTTCAAAAGCAGAACATAACCATCATGTCCTCCAGTCTTCTCCAGGCTAAATATTGCCAGTTCTTCCAAGTGATCCACATGTAATATAATCTCAAGGCTCTTCACCAATCTGATTAGCTTCCTCTGGGCCAGCCACAGCTCATCAATATCCTTCATAAAATGTGGTCCTCAAAACTGAATGTTTCCAGAGGCAACTGGGTGGCTCAGGGTATGGAAGACCAGACCTTGAGTTAGGAGGACCTGGGTTCTAATCTGGCCTGAGACTGGTCCCAACTGTTTGACTCTAGGGCAAGTCACTTAATCCCAGTTGCCTAGCCTTTACCACTCTTCTGTCTTAGAAATAATACTTGGTATTGATTCCAAGACAGAAGGTAAGGGTTGGTTTTGTTTTTATTGAATGCTCCAGATTTGACCAGTGTAGAATCCAGAAGGACTTCCTCTCTCAATGAAGCCTAATATGGCATGAATATTTTTTTGGCTGCCTTATCAAACTGCTGACTCTTGTTTATATCTTATAGTTTAATTAAAAAAAAACCATTTCCTTTTCAGAGGACATGCTTTCTAGCCATGCCTTCTCAATATTGTACTTATAAAGTACAGCAAAGGTTTATAACTTGTATAAGAATCTACACATCCTCAAATTTAGCCCAGTGCTGTAACCTATCCACATTGTTCTAGATCCTGACTTTTTCATTCAACAACATGCTAACTAATTTTCTCATTTTGAGGCTATTTGAAAACCTGATACTCAGGAAGTTCCAGTGCTAAAATTCTGTGCATCTTCACAGATGAACCAACTGCCTCAATTAAAAACTCTTATTACAATTCAACAAAACACCTGATGCTCATGTCAACTATTCCTCTATAGTTGATAATTGATACATTGGTAAAAAAAATTAAATAGCGAAAGACCAAACCTAGATTGCCACAGTCACTGGAATGTGAGCTCTTTGAAGGCAAGAGTGGTAATTTTGCCTTTCTTTATACTTAATGCTTAGCACAGTACCTCATGCATAATAAGTGCTTTCTACATACTTCTTGACTTAATTTGACAATCCTCCTTTATGGATCTCTTTCCATTTTAACATGGAAACATTAGCAGCTATTCTTGGGAACTGGACTTCAACAAGTACCTAATCTAACTGGATTATTGTCTATCCCACTTTATCCTAGCTTGTCCACAAGAACAGAATAAGAAACTTTGCCAAATGCTTTACCAAAAGCCAGATAATGGGTACAATATTCCCCTTATTGGTATAGTTGCCTTATAGAAAAAGAAAAAAAAGAGAGACGAAGGTAATCTGGTACAAATGGTTCTTATGAAGTCATGGTGGCACTTTATGCTCATTGCTTCTACTTCTAGAGGGCCACTAAGCACCTTTTTTTAAATGAAAGTCCTAGAATGTTTCTAGGAATCCAAGCTAAACTCATTTGCTCATGGTTTCCAGACTCTACTATCTTTCCTCTTTTGAAAATCTGACCTACAGTTGCCCTTGTCCAATCCTGTGCTACTTCTTCTGGTCTCTGTAATCTTTCAAAGACTACTGAAGGTAGCTGAGCAATCACATCTGCTAATGCTTTAGTAATCAAGACTATAATTCAATTGGATGAGGTGACTTGGACTTATCAGAGTCAGCTAAATAGTCTTACTACCTCCTTATTTATTTTAGGTATCAACTCAATCTTAATCACTCCATTCTGGCCTTTTCAGTGCAAATATTAACAGAGAAAAAAGAAACAAAATCCAATTTAAGCATCGTTTTACAAGTAAGGAAACTGTGATCTAAGGAGATGAAATGACTGACCTCAATTCACCAACTGGTAAGGAGGAGAGCTTGAATTTGGCTCCTCTCTTGAACCTGGCTCTTCTCATTGAGGAGTCTAGACCATCTACGCCATTGCCTCTTTAGAGATAATGCTCCTATTGACACAGTCAGGAAATATCCTATTTTCTGAGTGATAAAAGGTCAGGGGCCATACCCTTGCCATTTCATGCAGGATCACAAGATCCCACTAAAGGATAGAAGTCTAACAACTCAAGCTGTGCTTCAGAAGGCTTTAGGGAAGTTAGTGGAGTCCCAAAGGCCTTCATATATACTTGATGCTCCATCCTGGGACTCCTATATCAGCCTGATATTCAAAAAAACAAGAAAAAAAAAACCTCTGCTTTTTTGGCATGGCTAACATCCATACATTAAAGAAAAGATGAAAGGCAGACATTCAGACTTTGTGGAAAAGTGATTCCATAAATTTGGTCACTTTAAATGGTTAGCAGAAGAGGAGAGAAATTCTAAATATAAAAAAATTCTAAAAAAAAAAAAGAATGGATGTAGGTGACTTGAGTGAGGCTTCAGGTTCAGGATAATAATTATGATTATCCAAATGAAGATTAAGATTAGTTGTTATGTTAAAGCACCAGATAAAAGTCAACAGAGTCCTATGAGTTTCCTTCACTACTACTTCTGAAAGTTTGCCAATCCTTGAATTAGTATATAGTTGGCCCCTAGAAATACATTTTGCCTTAGGCTCTACCTAATGACCTCTGGTTAATTGAGTGAAGAATGAGCAATGTGGGCTTTTGAAAGGTTGCCTAGTGCTGATGGGTACTCATCAGATACTTTCATGATGGAAGAGAGTCAATATCTCCATGGCTACCACCAGGGCCACACTTTACATATTAATAAGCCAAGTAAGTCTACATTACAAGTACCCTTTCTTCCCTGCTTCTCTCTCCTCCCAAATCCCCAAAGACAAGATGTCCATATATGCCATTCTACATCTCATCTCCTACCTCTATGCTTTCTCCCTGGCTGTCCCTCCTGCTCCAAAGATACTCCCTCCCCACCTCCTGCTCTTAAACTCTCAACCTTCCTTTAAAGTTCAGTTTAAGTATCATTTCCTAAAGCCCTGTTGGCAAACCAATGGCATACGTACTGGAGGGAGCTATTCCCCTCCCCTTCTCCATGCACCTGAGCATATTTCTCCCATCACCCACCCCTCTGCTGGGCATCCCAGCGGGAGCCCTACCTCCCTCCACAGTCTGGGGTAAGGCAGGAAAGCTCAAATGTGGCATAAGGGTTGCAGTTTGGGCACTCTGGCTCTAAAATGTTCACCATCACTGTTCTAAAGGAAGCCTTTGCTGAATCTCTGAGTTGCTTGGTCCCCTTCCTCCACTGAAATTCCTTTGGTTCTATTATATATATATATATATATATATATATTTTTTTTTTAAATTTACTTTTCTATGTACCTGTGCCTTTCCTCTGGTAGAATGTAAGCCCCTTGAGGGCAGGGAGTAAAAGCACCTTTCAATATGGTACTTTATAAATGCTAGTTAAGAATAAGAATAACAAATTTTTTAAAAAATACAAGAAATTAGCTTTCCCTTTTCCAGAATTTAATTTCAGTTCTAACAATGACTCTGCCCCTATTTGTTTTGCTGCTCAGTGACCAGTATGTTGCCTGTTATCTAATATTTAGTACCCCTCAAAACTATCTTTCTATTTATGACAAAATTCCCAAATATTTTAAAGCTTTGAAACATTGTTTGTGAATAGGAACTAATTTCTTCTTTGAATGGAGTAAATCTTTTCATGGAATTTAGAAATCCATACCCTTGTCATTAAGCTAGAATGACCTATGCCCATGAGCATGCTAGCCCTGCCCTTTGTGTGCTCATGCCTCAGTAAAAGCCAGTCAGCAAGTAAAGAATGAGAGGACTCTGTGGTCAGTACCTGAACAAAAGGCCCTTAGCCTTGCTCTCTAACTAAACATATATGGTTAATTAATTCAATTTAATTCAGTGAGAATTTATTAAGCATCCACTATATGCTAAGCATAAGGAACAGTCTGAATGAACTCAGGAAGTATCCATTTTTTAAACCCTTACTTTTTAACTTAGAATCATTAATAAGTATAGGTTCCAAGGCAGAAGAACAATAAGGGATAGGCAATTAGGGTTAAGTGACTTGCCCAGGGTCACACAGGTAGCACATGTCTGAGGTCAGATTTGACGGTGCTTTTCTTTCTTTCTTTTTTCTAAAAAATCCTTACTTTCCATCATAGAAGCAATACTGTGAATTGGTTCCATGGCATAAGAGCAAATAAAGGCTAGGAAATTGGGGATAAGTAATTTGCCCAGGATCACCCAGCTAGGATGTGTCTGAGGTCACATTTGAACCCAGGACCTCTTGTCTTCAGATTCGCTCTGCCCCCATATCTTTTCTAACCAAGAACTAATTATAGGTGGGCCTGCCTCCATCCTGAGCTTATTGAGCATAGTCCTTACAGATACACAGAGAATGTCCTTAATACATACTTGTTGACTGACTAACTTCAACTCTGTCAAAGTGAATAATACAAATGTACCTGCTTCTGATGCCTATCCAGCATTGGCTGATATATAAAAAACAAAATCCACTCTAAAGCAGGACACAATAAATCTTGGATGCAAAGCAGTCATGGTGTCTGGGGATGGCATCATGGTGGTGGTATTTTCAACAATAAGTATTCACTTTTTTCAAGGTATTATAATAGCTAAAAGTAGAAATGTCTTGATGTGAGCAATACTGACCCAACTGCCCAGCTTTGCCCCAGTCTTTGTGTGCTCCTAGTTTTATTCCTCTTCTGGGGACTGATCCAAAAGTGGGGGGGGGGGGAGATAGGGCTGGAGAGAAGGAAGGGAGTTAGTTAACTAACATTTATTAAGCACAAGGAAGCTCTTTTGCCATGGTTACAAATGAAACATCATCCTGTTTGAATGTCCTTTTCTCCAGTTCCCCTCCTCCATTAAAAAATACCTACCACCTAAAGCAGCATCATTTGCTTCCTTACTTCATGTCCTGGGTTCCTTCTTCCAAGCCTCTAAACTAACCTGACCTCACCATTCTGTTTTTGCTATTAGATGAGGAAATGCCACTTTTCTCTCCATTGCTTCTTCCCCCAAGTTCATTTTGTTGGGGCAGGAAAGGGTGAGCCCAGGACAGCCTGCCCCTTTTTGCCCTAGAGCCTGCCCCTTCCTTTGCAAAAGAAGAGAATCATTCCCTTTGAGGGAAAAATGCTGGGCTTTGTGAGAGAAGGTTTGGGGTCAGGTGCAGTGGGGCTTTGAAACCTCCTCCTCCTCCCACCTTCTTTGGCTCTAAGAAAGAAGAAAATGGATCAAAGCCTTTGGACCATTTGAAAGCATTTCATCGTGTGACATATTTAATACACAAGGCCCAGGACTGAAGTCTTGGGCTCCTAGGAACCAGGTTCAGTCCTAGAAGCTTCTCACAAATTGCTCTCTTTGGTTCATGTAACCATGCCAAAGTTCCCCTTCAAACATCAAGTTATGACTCATTTTCCCCCTACCCAAGATTTCCCCTTGGAACATCAGGATTTGGTTTGTGTATAGATCTCCACAACAAATGGAAAATGGACAGTCCTCTTCCATGCAATTCCCAGGCTAACAATATGTAGAAGATGAGGAAAAATAGAGCCTGACTGGCCTTCTACATATTGTTAGCCTGGAAGATGAAATTTGAAAATACAAAATACAAAGCACTGGCACCTGCGCCCATAAATAGTCAAAACAACTCCCCTTTCCTCTCCAAGGATTCTCTACCTCCCCTGAGGACCTATGAAGTCTTCCAGTCTTATTGTAATAGTCTAGTGTTGAAGTGCCTTCTTTCTCCCCACTCCCCAACCCCCTGGAGAAAGAACTTAAGACTGCTTGAGTCAAGCTATACCTACAGTGAGCACCACCCCCTAAATACCTAGGATTTACTGCAAGGGATGACAGGGCCAACAGGTTACAGATTCTATCCAGGAAACCAGAGGCTCTGTGTATTTGCCAGTTTCTCCCTGGTCATTTAATCTCTGGCTCTGATTTTAATCAAGGCATATATCTGATTTTAATCAAGGCAACTGGGCATATATATGACTTTGTACCACTAAAAACCATGTATAAATCTAATAGTTTAAAGTCTTAAGACATGAGATCTTAGAGATCATTTAATCCAAGTTCCTTATTCTACAGATGAAAAAAAAAAACAGAGATAAAGTGACTTACCCAAGGCCATATGGCCAATTCATAGCAAAATTTGAATTGGAAACCATATCTCCTAACTTTCCCATTCCACTGTACCACAAACAATACTGGCCACTAAAAACAAAGATGATATCTTTTGCCCTAAAAGGAAGAAATGTTGCTATTATTTTTAATTATCCACAGATTACCTAATTTCTTTGCTTTGAGATTGGTACAGAAAAAAATTAAAACTGAAGACAAAATAAAAGGGAGCAGAGTGTCAGTGAGCCTATCTCTACAGCATTTCACAAATTAACTACATAGAGGGGATACAAAATGGTAGCCTTGAAAATTTATACAATCTCCCCTCCTCCCTCCTTCTCTATATCTTTGATGCCCAAGAAAAAGAATCTTATACATTGAAAGTGAGAACAATTGCATGCAGACCCCTCCCCCAAACCCTACATCCCAGTAGTATAATGACATCTCATCATTAAGCCACGTTTATTAAGAATTTGTTGGCGCCACAGAATTCCAGTGAGGGACTGGAAATCAAGGACAAAGTCTTCACCTTTGTGTCATAGGCATACTCAATAAATGGATCATCCAAGTGCGACAAAGCCTTTTTGAAAGCAATATCAGTTTGTTCAGGATAGTACATAATTTTAGGTAAATGCTTTGCCCCAGCTGACTGACTGGGAATTATGTTCTTTTCCTCTTACTCTGGACTCTGTTCTTTTATTTCCTACTTTGAAGTGTAGATACTTAAAACTAGAAGAGATTTTATGAGTGATCCAGTCTAGTTTTATAGATGGGAAAACTAGGACCTAGAGAAATATAGTGATTGCTTAAGATCACAAAGGATTTCAGTAGCAGAGAGAGATGATCTGACTCTAGGTTCTCTGTTTCCAGATCTAGCACTTTATTCAAGAAACCACACTGCCTCCCACTATCTTAAAAGGGTTTGGTTTTTTCAACCCTTTTACATCTTCCAAAACACTTACTTTGTCATAAGATCCTGAGAGAGATAAGAGAATTATTTTTTTTACCACCATTTTACAGAAGAGGTCATATAACTTTGCCCAAGGACATATAGTTAGAGGTTATGGAGGCAGGACTCCAAGTCAGATCTTTTGAGACCAGCTCCAAAATTCTTGCCACAATATCATGTTGCTTCTCTCATTCAAAGTCTCTTCTTGTTCTCCTAGAGTTTTAATTAATAAATAAGTTCCCAGTTGCCATTAGCTGCACTAAAACAATGTGCTTTCAAAGTATATTTCATATAATACCACTCTCAGTGACAGTAAGATGAATCCAATGTAGAGCATGGAATGAGGGTTTATTCGTTTCCCATGAAATCTCTAGGCTGAGAATCCTTGTAAGTTAAGTAAATGTATGCACATAGCTTTGTGTGACTGTGGATACTTATATATACCCCATATGCTGTTTTTCGCCTAAATCTCAGGCAAAAAAAAAAACAATCTTTTGCCCAAAAAAAGTATCCCTGGGGAAATAATGAAGGCCCCCGATTGCTCAAATTTTTTAAGCGATCCTGAAAAAAGCACTCAAGAAAATATTGTAGAGAATAATTTTGTCTCCACTGGGGAATTGTTAGGATGATCTAATAGGTCTTTGCTCTCACTCTGAATCCTATGATTCATGTGTGACTTATTTAATTGTTACACTGTATTGCAGCTATCTTAAAGAATGCCTTTATTCTTTAAAAAGTCTAAATTTAAATAATCCTCTTTTCTCTATTCCCAGGCCCACCTCTCACCCCTCACTTGGATATATTAACTTTTTGACCTACCCTGAATGATGGAGTACCTCAAAGGTGTGATCCATCTGCTTGACTGCTGGATAAAGGAAGAAACTACATGTTATCAAGGTGGCTGGCACACAGCAGGTTTGATGGCATGCCAGCAGCCAAAGGGTTAAGAAGGATCCCCAGAAAGCCCCAGTCAATGGATAGCTTTTAATTCAAAACATGCCCGGAACGGGGGCACAACCACAGCTTGGAAAATCGGACAAAACTACTTCATTCTCTGCCACTTTTAGTACTTATCATTGTCAGGAAACCACCTGTTACTTGGGAAAGAGTCAAAAGAATTTCAAGCCATAATTAAAGCAATAATGAATAAAAACATATTGTGAATTGCTATCCAAACCCCAAGCAGATGTGTTCTCTAACTGTGGGTTTGATCTGTGCTGTTAATTTAGAAGAAAAATAACACGTAACACAGCATATGTGAACAAAGATCGTGCCCGGCTTGGTGTTTTATTTCCATTCAGTTTCTAGCTTGAGCCTCCTCCGTAGACAGTTGTGGTTAGCACCAAATTGCAGGCAGAGCTCAAGTTACTTGCAAATAAAAGTGGTACTTGACAATATATTAAAACACAGTTGACAGCCAATCAGAATCAAACCAACTATTGCATCATTTAAAATGTCCATAAATGACAGCTGAAGGGTATGGCTGAATAGAATGAGATTATCTGGATTTTTGTTCACCCTGGCCTGGGAGAGAAAACAAATCCAACTTCTGCAGGCTCTCTCAAAGGGATGCCTGTAACACAGCTGAGGCTGAGTCATTCTCTACCCAAGAGCACTGCATAAGCTAGCTGTACACACTTGAGCAGACCTATCAGGCTACTCGATAGTTCAGTCACTGCACTGAAATATATCCAAAGACATATTTTTCCTAATATCAATTAGGTGACAATTAACACAAACTGATGGGGTAGTCAGTGGAGATTCAGGTTATTCCTACATGGGATTTCAACACCTCTGAAATCTTCAGAGGAAAGTATTCTCTTAGGTCAGAGAAAAGCAAAGACAGAAAGAGACAGAGAGACAGAGAAAGGGAGAGGGAGAGAGAAAGAAACAGAGAGAAAGAAAGAGAGAGACAGAGCAAGACAGAGACAGAGACAGAGAAGGAAAGGGAGAGAGAGACACACAGAGAGGCAGAGAAGGAGGGAGGAAATCCTGTTGGTAGTCATTGCAATGAATTGACAAACATTTATTAGGTACCTACTAGGTTCAAGAGCCTATGCTAAACATAGTCACAAAAATGAACACCACAGTCCTTACCCTTGAGGGGGTTTACAATCTAATAAGGTAAAAGGTACAGAAATAGATAGACACTCAATGTTGAATATAAGGGCAAAGGAAAGATTCAGAGCGCTATAAGAAATTTTGAAAAAGAAGAGAATGCTCTTAGTTTGGAGTTTGCGAAAGAAAGAAAGAAAGAAAGAAAGAAAGAAAGAAAGAAAGAAAGAAAGAAAGAAAGAAAGAAAGAAAGAAAGAAAGAAAGAAAGAAAGAAAGAAAGAAAGAAAGAAAGAAAGAAAGAAAGAAAGAAAGAAAGAAAGAAAGAAAGAAAGAAGAAAGAAAAAGGATGTATGTATGGATGGATGGATAGATAGATAGATAGATAGATAAGAAAGAGAAGACTGTCAATAGGCAATTATGAGGAAGGAATGCTTGAAACACATGGAAGAGACCGTTTGTGGTGTCAAAAAACATGAGAGCTGCAGTTAGTAGTTCAAATTGACAAATACATATGCTTCATCTAAAATTGGAAGGAAAAAAACAACAACTTTAAACTCAGTTTAGAACTGTGTTTATTCTCATGTAAACACTTCAAAGATGAATCTCCAAATGTCAAAGAAGACTTCAGGTAACAAGTATAGGAGAATTAGATTGATGACTTGTTCGATTTCTTTTTCTTAGATAGAATTGTTTAAGTAGCCAAGTTTCCTCTTCTGTTAATCTGAACAACTTTCAAAAAAATATCCAACTATTTTGCTTAGATTGTCAGATTTATTGTCATACCATTGAGCAAAATAACTCTTAATAATGGCAAGGTATGGGAGAAAGAGTACAGGATTTGGAGTCAATAGACCTGGACTCATATTCTAGTTCTGATACTATCTTGTTACTATCATGTGAGATTTTGCCTCTGTTTTTCAATCTGTAAAATGAGAATAAATAATACCTGTATTTTTATTACTTAGCTCACTGGGCTGTTGCAAAGGCAAGTGCTTTATGGATCTTATTGCATCATCTATCTGTATCTGTTTATTTGTATGCTTACATATACATTGGGATGTGTAAAAAATAGACTCGAATACAGGACTACAATCCCCATGAGCCTTTGCTTCACTTCCCCAGAATGCCTTGTAATCTCACCTGGGCCGAGATCGAGAAGGTATTTAAGCGGATTCAAAGGCTTTTGAGGGGCTCTTGGCTCTTTTTGGACTTCCGTTTGGAGCAGGCTTGTCTCTTGCGTGATGTGAGGTTATTTTGTCTAGGCCTCTGGCCTAAGCACATGTTTCTTACTTGTATGTTCTTTAATCTTTAGCCTTTAATAAACCTCTAAAAAATATAATACTCCTTGCAGAGAGAAACTAATTTCTACCTGCCTCAGTCTCCCCATCTCCCCTAAATTTTAATCTTTACAGATGTATACACATGTGTGTATTATATAAATGTGAATTATAGATATTTTATACCTTCACAATTATTTCTACATAGATTCTAAAAACAACTGTATGATATCTTAAATATATCTTAAAAGAATGGACTTCACTCAACTGAGGATCTGCTCAAAGTATAACAAATAATAATTGCATATAGTTGTTAAAGTATAGGAAAACTAATATGTCTCTGAATTCATATTTCTTTGCCTTAAAGAAATTTGGTTTTCATCTTTTATATATGTCATTGACTATGATATAAAAATAATAGCATTAAAAGCTAATGTTTATATAGTTCTCTAAGGTTTACAAAGCACTTTACAAATAGTATCTCTTTTTATCCTCACAAACACCATGAGGAATAGATGCCATTATTACTCCCATTTTACAGATGAGGAAATGAAAGAGGCAGAGGTTAAATGAATATGCCCAGGGTCATACAACTATGCACACAATTGATGCAGGATTTTGAATTCAGTTCTCTCTGACTCTAGATCGAACATTCTATCCACTGTGCCACACCATCTATTTAAAAAGCCAGAGTGTGTTGCCCTTAAATAGTTAAATCACAATAGACCCACCAACATAGGGATGCAGAGGTTGAGGGGGAGGAGAACAGCTAAATCACACTGTCAGAGGTGGAAGGGATTGACTGGTCATACAGCATTTGCTTGAAAACTTCCAAGGACCAGGATCCCAGTGTTCCCCATCCATGCTCCCAAGGTATCCCTTCCACTATTTGTCAGGAAATTTTGTTATGCAATAAAAGCTAAGTTTCCCTCCTTAAAACTTTCACCCATTGCTTCAAGTCCTACCTTGAGAGACTAAGAAGACAAAACTCAATTTCCCCTTCACAATAGCCATTTTAATCCTTGAAGATGGCTATCATGTCCCCCTGAGAGTTGGTTTTCCACTATTAGAATGTCCTTTCATAATGCACTACCCCATACATGTACTTGAGCACCCTGACCAATTTTAGGCTTCTGAACTTCTGGAATTCTAGGCAATTCCAAGCCTATTAAAATCTAATTCATTTATTTATTATTATTATTATTTATAATTATTTATAGAGCTCCCAGAATCTACAATTGTTATGATACCTCCTAAGCAAACAAAAAATATGATTTCCTTTGGTATGGAAGTAACTCAAAGTCAAGATACTGGATTAAGAAACAAAAAGGTGTGAAAAGTTAGCAAGCCCTTCCTTTATTCCCCAACTTCCCAATTATTCCAGCTCTTATCAGTGATCTCCATATCCCTCGGCATCAACTCTGACATGCACTTTGAGTTTCTGTCATTTTTCCAGAAGTCGTGAAGGAGCTGCATCTTTTGATTTCGTGACCAGTGATCAGGATCATCCATTTAGGAAATGCTGATGGGGATTAAGACTTTAGCCATGGGACCAAAGAGAAGCAAGCTCTCAAATCTAATTCTATCCTGGCCAAATTGACTTCATTCATTGTTCAGCCATCAGAAACATAGCAACAGACCTTTACAGACTCTTATTTTGGTCTTATTCACACATGGTCCTCCAGATGGGCCTGACATCCTACACTTCTCCATTCTCCATTTGTATGCACTTTATCCATCCAAGTGGTCTCCTATATGGATATTCTCCCTCCCTCTCCCTCCCTTCCTTTCCTCTCCTCCCCTCTCCTTCTCTGTTTCTTCTCTCTTTGTCTCCTCTCTCTTTACACACACACACACACACACACACACACACACACACACACACACACCATGCCATGCTAATTGGGCTCCCATGTGAGTCTGCATCACTTAGCCAACCCCTGAAGGCAGATGGGAATGGGAATGGGTTAAAAGGGACACACTCTGCACCTGTCAGTTGAGTTCACTAGATTGTTGTGTGACAAGATGCCCATAGTGCCCAGGAACATGCTGACCTGAACTAGATTAGAGAGAGGTTCAGCTGTCCTCTAAAACTAACCTAAGGGGGAAATGCTCCCCCTCTGTGCCTAGTTGTTGGGGGAACTCTCTTGGAATGTCCATGACAGGTGCAGGGTCCATCTATAGACTTAGCCAATTGGGCAGTACTGAGCAATTGAGAGAACTCCATGTACTCCAGTAGGCTGGTTATTTTTAGGAAGTTTCTGCAAGTGGCAAAAGGTTTGAGCAGGCACAAAGGCCATAGAAAGGAGAAAAGTTGGACATGAGAAGACATGGGCACAATTAGAGTGGACTAGGGAGCACAAAAATTTCTAGAGGCAGCGATAGTCATAAACTATGACAAAACGCTCTCCCTATTTTTCATTTGTTTGAAACAAATAAACAAAAATGTTCCAGTAAGGCTATAGGCCATGAAGAAGTGCGGTTGTGAGGGTAGGAAAAAATAATATTAATAATGAATATATATTATTATTTCCTTAATCTATATAATTTATGTATCTCCTTAATTTATATAATCTATAAGCAATATATATCCTTAATAATATAAATAAATATATTATTATAAATATTTTATTTATAAATTATATATATATATATGTATATATACACTTACTTTCAGTCTTAGTAACAATTTTAGGGCCAAAGAATCAGGGCTAGGCAAATGGGGGTTAAGTGATTTGCCCAAGGTCACACATCTAGGAAGTGTCTGAAGCCAGATTTGAACCCAAATCTGGGCTTGGCACTCTATCCATTGAATCATTTAGCTGCCTCTGGAGAAAATATTAACAAAATATTGAACAGAGAAGAGAAATTAGGAATATGTTGAAATAGTCAAGAGTGTGCCAGGAGAGATAAGAATTGAGAGGGAATTTGTCTTGGGGTAAGGGGGAAGAAAAGAGGAGTTACTAGACACAATCAGACAAATAAAAATTCACTGATAGTTCTGAATCTGTCTGTTAAAGGCCTCTCAGTACTATTTCACTCTGACCACTTGGGACACCATTTTAAGACTATTCATCAATCCAGTGAATGCCATAATGGGTATCTTTTAAACTTAATGGAAAAACTCATCTTGGTTTTAAAATTATGGCAGCCAGCTTCAGACAGTGGGAGTTAAATGACTTTGTTCTGGGTGTTGTTCCACCGCCATGTGGCTGTGGGATTTTGGCTAAATCACTCAACCTCTCTGTCCTCCAGTTCATCCCTTCCAACTCTACCAATTCTATGCTCTTATCAGGACCAAACATAAGTGGCCTCAGGGACCAACAAATGAGCTAGTGCTCTACTAGAGACAGCGAGAAGGGGTATTTCTGTGCCAGAGGGTATGCAAGTGACCAGAGAGCAGGATGGCTGGCCTCATTTCATCAGAGATTAGGAGCTGAGTGTTTTTGAGAGTGCCAGCCCACCACTCGGTGTCAAGTGTTACAGGTGTGGTTTCCAATTCATTCAAAAGAAGACATTTCATAAAAATAAAAAAAAACATGAACAAGAGAACTGCTTCAGGAAAACAACAGGCCTTTCTTCACCTGCATTTCTGTGAAGGAACTTTTCTCAGCTGAAAATTTTTGGAAGGAAGCAGGCAAGAGAGCTTCCCATCTCAATTAACCTTTAGCCATTGCTATAAAGAGCCCCAAATTCATGTCAGGAGAAATTCTGTGGGAAAAAGCAATGGAGACCACATGTTCCAATGTTACTCTTTTTTTAAATTATTGTTAAATCTAAGCATAGCACAAGGCCAAGGCTATCTTTGGCATAATCAAATGGCCTTAAACAAGACTGTCATCTTCAACTAATCATATTCATGCACTCACCATGATAAAGTTAATAATATTTCACATTTTTTTAGCACTCTAAGTTTGCAAATACTTAGCAAATATTATCTCATTAATAATCTCAGGAGGTAAGTGCTATTATTAACCCCATTCTACAAATGAGAAAACTGAGGCAGACGGAATTCAAATTAGTAAATATCTGACACTCAATGTGAACTCATGTCTTCCTGAGTCCAGATCCAATATTTCTGTACCACCCTGTTGCCTCTGTTGGGTTTAAAGAACCCTTTGAAGTTTAAAACCTACAACAGATGATCTAGATCTAGAGACATACAAATACAAAAGGGATTCCAAAAAGAACTGTTCCAAAAGCTGTGTAAGCAACTGTAACCTCTAGGACCCTCAACTTCTTCATAATAAAATGATAGCTCATTTTATGGTTAGTTTATGAAGTCTCCAACCACTGGCAAATGTGAGCATGTTATATCCATCAGCACACAATCCTATGACATGGATAGTGCAAGTATTGTTAGCCTCTTTTTACAGATGAAGAAACTGAGACTCAGAGAGGTTAAGTAAGCTGCCTGAGGTCATGTAGTATGTAGCAAAATCAAGCCTCAAGTCCAGATTGTCTGGCTTCCAGTACAGTACTCTTTTCACTATACCATATTGTCAAACTACACGACTGCTCATGTCCCTTCTAGCACTCACAAGCTCTGATTCTACTCTTGAGAAAGAAAGTAAATATTTATACCATATTCAGCATCCAGACTTCTGTGATAAGGCGTCCATAAGTGGTTCTTTTGAGGACAATAGCCTCTTCGCTTCTACTGAGGCGAAGAAAGCTCCCTGGAACATCTGGCATCTCTAAGATGACCTTTAAGATGAGGAGTGAGGCTGCACGTCCTAAGTTTAAAGCATGGAAAACCGAAAATTGAATTAAGAATTCTAGTATGAGCTTTGCAGAGAAAATAGGAAAAAGAGAGAGGGGAGAGAGGTACAGAAAGAAGAGCCATGAGGCATAGAGAGACAGATGGCAGGGAAACCCAGCAAAGGGTCTTTCATCAAAGGATGAAAGTAGAAAAATGGCTCAACTTCAAATTCCAAAATAATTTAATACTCAAAAAACACACATATGCTAACATACATCTATACATGTGAATGATATATGCATTTATATCAGCCATGTAGCACTATCTCCTATGTAGTAGTAGAAAACTAGAAAGCAACAAAGGTGCCACTCGAAATGGCATCATAAGATAAATGTTCTTCCATCTTCTCTGTTGGTTTCATGGATGATTCTCAGCTAGTGTCTTATGAAAACCAGTCTCTAGGCTTTATCCATTTGTTGACATAATGGTAAAATATCCCAATTAGAGAAATACCAGTCAGTTTAGTGACCTCTCAATAGTAAATCCCAACATGCTGGAATCTCCTTATTGACTAAATTAATATTTAAATGTTACAAGCGCGGAAGTAGCAGAATATACAGGATGAACATATTGCAGAACTGTTTAATTCAACTACCCCATTCCACCCCTTGCTTATTTGATATTTCAAACATCCCCAATCAAAAATAATATAAAGACATTATAATGTAAATGCAGCCATATCAATTAATCCTTGATATTAAACAAACAACATAAACTGATCATTCTAATAGATCTTGATTTTCGTGGACATAGATATTCTTCATAATCTCTCCTTTTTCTTTCTCATTATCCTCACAGGCATCTGCAACATCATTTGAACAGACCTTGTTTATCTTTTCCCCACATCTTCTACAACAGTATATAATAGACAGACAGACAGATAGATATAATGCACAATATCAAATCCAATAAAACCTCTCCACCCCCTTTCTCAGATACAGAGATTAATCACAGCCATCCAAAAGATCCAAAGGTTATTATTATGCTCATAAATCTACTTTGTGATAAAAAAAAATATATATACATATATATATAACTACTATGTGATCCTATTCATGACAATATTAAGAATGATCTGTAGTTCTGTCTTAAAGGTCTCTAAATTTGTCCCAGGTCATTGTACATGGAAAGACAACTCTTTAGGAGTGTTCTGAGCTACACCTGATGAAGGATAGTCCTGTGGTAGTTTAAGATTTTTATTAGAACATAATAATACCCCTATAGGATCATTCAACAGTTAGCAAAGAGAGATTGAGAGACTTCAAAGGATAAAGATATTCCCAAGGATATGCACTGAGTATATTTCAAGTTGATTCAGCTGGGTGAAACAAACCTAAAGCTCTAGCTTTGCTTGAGTTGTCCATTGTGGTCTGCTGATCAAGCACCAGAGTTCCTGAAGGTCCTATTGGCTCTCTTACACTCAGCTGACCAGAGGAATCAGGTATGCAGCCTAAGTATTTAATTGTATAAGCCAATCAAGACTTGAAGTTTCAATCCCTTAATATTTTCAATACTTTAAATGGAAAAACAAGTCCAACTTAGATGGAAGCAGGAATTAGAATATTTCTCCCATAGTAAGGAGGGAATAGCTTCATATCATAATACTATAGAGCCTTTTGGGAGTTAACCTCAAGTATCACACTAGTGCCAAAAACCAAGTTTAAAACAAAAATAGGGGGCAGCTGGGTAGCTCAGTGGATTGAGAACCAGGCCTAGAGACGGGAGGTCCTAGGTTCAAATCTGGCCTCAGCCACTTCCTAGCTGTGTGACCCTGGGCAAGTCACTTGACCCCCATTGCCTAGCCCTTACCACTCTTCTGCCTTGGAGCCAATACACAGTATTGACTCCAAGACGGAAGGTAAGGGTTTTAAAAAAAAAAAAAAAATACATGAGTACAAATGATTGAATGAAAAATCATTTATTAAGTACTTATAATATGCAAAGCCCTGTGCTAAGTTCTTAAGATACAAATAGAAAAGCAAAACAATCCTTGATTTCAAATTTATATTTTGATAAAGAAGACAGAACATATAAGAGGTTTTGGTGGTTAAGTTAAATGGAAAAGCTCCATGGTCAGTAGAGTTTAGCAATAAAGCAGATGGCAAGCTATTTTCTATAATGTTATTTCCACTGATAAAACCATATTCACTTCTCATGTTGAACCATTTGGTAGTGCCAAGGACTTTGGTGATAAGAACTATCTTTTTTCAGTCTTCAGTAGTGGTGGCTGCTGAGAAAACAGGGATTTCAGGACCCACAGAGCAGTAGTCTGATCACATCTACTCCAGAACTGATTCTGTGGATGATGGCTCTAGGGAGTGATCTAGAAGCAAGGCTGGTGATGTAGGGTTGGTAAGGAAATGGGGAAGGAAATTCTACTCCAGACTTATCAACCTGGGCTATTTCCTTCAGGATCTTAGGGGAGGAGGTAGTTAAGATATTGGTGATGGTTTGATTTACTGGCTCATGCTACCCCTTATCTCACCTTTAGGATATTTCCCTGCTTCAGCTAGGTTGATTTGCCTAACCTATTGAAACTTGCTTGGGATGGCTGATCCCTTCTTCAAAGAAGATGCTTTACTTTGTCATGGATTTGGGAGATGTGGTGAAAGGAAAACCAATGGTCTGAGAGTGGAGAGGTGGTGCTTTTTCTGGGGCTCTTGGGCTTACCTACAGGTAACAATTGTCACAAGTTCATGGCCCAGGGAATAATATTTTCTCCCAACCATTTCTTCCAAAGAATTAGAGTTGTAGGTAACCCAGTGGACCCATGTAGAAACAAATTGTGGGCATGGGAAAATTATAAAAAATGTAATAGGACAAACAGTACAGTAGCTACCATCAGAGACACAAATAACTAGGAAAGGAACTCATCGTGGAATAAGAGGAAAGAATAACCATTTGGCCGCTTTTGAACAACGTTACAGTGAGAGAAAGTCCTCCAGCACACTGAGTGGACTCCACGTGGGATACGTATGGAAGGACATTGTTGCACAGGGTGAAAAAATGTTGATGGTATGATCTGTGTTATAAAAGGGGCTACCTACATTTGAGGAAATCAAGCTCTTCCCAAGTATCAAATATCTCTTCTACTTGATACCTGGATCTATTTTCCTAACCAACAGAGAGACTGAGCTATATAATAATCACTGATTATTCATATGCATTATTGCCTGCATTATACATTTCCATCCTTACTGGTTTCATAAAGAGTATTTTATTTTGAGTTTTAAGCAGCCCATCATAGTAACCTATAATGCTACTCACTTGAGGGTGCTACAGTATATGGAGAGTCCATTTTATTCTTGTTCCCTGGATCACTAAGACTTCCTCAGTGTCAAAGTGGGCTCCTGGATCTGAAACTATATAGAACTGGGAATTCCATAGTGGTGCATCAGTCCCTCTGTTAGCTCCTTAAATCTTGTTTCTGCCATGGCTCAGCAACTCAAGAATGTAAAATGAAGTCCCAAATATCAATGCCAGTTAAAGTAATTCTCTATTCTTTTCATTGGTGATTTTAAACAGTCAATCTACCACAAGTGGCAAGTTGCTGTTGTTCTGAGATTTTGACAAACCTGGAATTCAGTATAGGTTGCATGAACTAGTAGTTGATTCAGTATAAAGATCTGATTTCTGACAACTCACACTCTCTAGCATAGGCATATACTCCAACCCTTCTTCCATATATGCTCATCTTATAGGATCAATTTATGAGGGCCAAGAAGTCCTAAAAGTGTACTTCAGTAGCTTTTTATAAGTTTATTGTGCTTTTATTCAAAGGTGGTGCATTTTTAGTGAGTAATGAAGGCCACTTATGTCTTGCTAAAAGAGAGTCTTTCTTCTCCAATAGTCCCTATTTGTGCCCTTGATTTTGCCTCTTCCTAGATCTTCTTTTGTCTTTTGATCAACCCAACTCTAATTTCTAGTTTCTTTTTTTTCCAGTGGCTCCTTCCCTCCTGCCTAAAAACCATGCTTGAATCTCTTCCCTCTTAAAATTCTCCCAGTTCATTTGACCTTGTCATCTCAAGGTATTATCCTATATCTGCGATTGTCATATAAAAGCCTAGAAAAATCTTTCTGTATTGAGGGTGTCTATTCCCTCCCCAACCATTCCTCATCCCTTTATCAATGCCACCTCTTGAATGAAATGGATTTTTCCACAGTCAATCAATATATATTTATTAAATGCCTACTATATGCCAAGCACTGGTGATACAAGTACAAAAAATGAAATAATATGTCTGCAAGGAGCTTACATTCTGATGGGAGAGTTAACAAGCACATATAGAAATATATTCATCAAAAGGTCAATGAATACTATAATAATGATGATGATGATGATAGTTAAAATTTATATAGTACTTATGTGCCAGGTACTGTGCTGAGCACTTTATAATCATTATCTCAGTTGATTCAGATGCTATGGTTACCCTCATTTTACTGGTAAGGAAACTAAGGCAAAAAGAGGTTAATTTACTTGCCCAGGGTCACATGGCTACTAAGTATATATATAAATGGTAGGATTTAAAACTCAGATCTCTTGATGCCGAGACCAGCACTCTAGCTACTTCATCACTTAGCTGTCAGTTGAATTCAATGTAAAATGTGTGTCACTCATGTAAGATATGTACTATATACCCAAGAATGGACTAAATATATAGACTCAGGGATCATGAGAAAGTATGTTCAGATATGATCTGAGTTCTAGACTGTCTCTGAGGAAAGAGGCAGAGAGCCAAAAGAATAGCTGTGGTTTGTTGGGCTTACAGGGTATACAAGCCCTCAGAGCACTCCAATGGTGGGGCAATCCTCCTTTCTAACTCCTATCCCCCACCCCAACCCCAAATATTGCTGGTATAGTTTTATAATTGATTCAAAACAAAAAGTCGTTTTCATGATCATTCTTAAGACAGAGGGGCTGTCACAAGTTTCCACCTGCTGACTTGGCCCCTTCCCACTAACATTAATCATATAAAAAGTTATCACAAATAACAAGTCAATGCATTTATCTGTCTAAGCAAATAGCAAATGGAAATCAGAAACATTATACAAAATAGAATATGGTAGAAAATATACAAAATGAATGAGTTTTTAGATAGGAATAGATAAAATCTCACCTAAGAGAAAATTTCCCAAAGTTTCTAGAGAAGCAGGCTGGAAACCAAGTACATGATGAGGAGCCATATTCTCCGATATATCACTTTAGCTTCCAGATTCTGACTCTCTCTCCATGTATTTGGAGTTAGTCCATTAAAATATATGGCATCCTATGAGTCTTTTCTGGAAGAAGAAGGATAGTCTCTCCTCTCCAAAGCTTTCGAATCAACTCTGCCACTCAGGCAATCATACAGCATTGGGTCAGCATTCTCTGCACCTCTTACCAGAGTCTCATGCAAAATGTTCTGGGTTTGGCTGTGAATTCAGGTCATACAAGTATATAAAGAGTAGTTCAATACAAGATAGTATGGGAGAGAGTGGATTAGCAATTGAAGGAGGGGAATCAGGAAAAGCTTCATTTAGAAAATGGTACTTAAGCTGCCTCTTAAAGGAAAATGGGAATTCTGACAAAGAGGTAAAATCACTCCAGGCTTATAGAATAGCCAGTGACATAAAGATGGGGAAAGTAGTCATGTATGAGGGGGAGAAAGGGCCAGTCTGGCTAGATCTGAGAATGTGGGAAAGGAAATAATAGCCAAAAAGACTAGAAAGATGGATCGGGTGCAGGTTGTAAAGAAATTTTAAAGCTAAACAAAAGAGTTTGTATTTTTAACTAGAGGCAATGGGAAGCTATTGGAATTGACAGAGAATTCCCATGATCAAATCTGCATTTAAGGAAACTTCCTTTTGTATCTCTCAGATAGGTTGCAATCTCTCCTCTAACCTGGTGAAGATTCTTACCATTTCACACCTGGACTACTAGAAATAGCCTTCTGACTGGTCTTCCTGTCTCAATTCTCTCTCCAGTCCAGTCCATTCTCCATTCAGTTGTCAAACTGGTCTTCCTAACATACAGGTCTGGAAGTAGCACACCACCCTTCTCCTATTCAATAAACTTCCCATTGCCTCCAAGATCAAATATAAAATACTCCACTTGGCTTTTAAAGCCCCCCATAATCTGGCCCCTTCCTAGCTTTCCAGTATTACGCTTTATTCTCCCCAAGTGACACTAGATTGCAATCTTTTAGGCTCCTTTCACAAAATACTGAATCACCCAACTGCAGGCATTTTTACTAATTATCTTCCACACTGGAAATTCTCATTCTCCATCTCTGACTCCTTGTTTCCTTCAAGCATCAGATCAAGTCCTACCTTTTCTAAGAAGCCTTTCTTAGTTCTTAATTTCAATCACTTCCTTTTGAGATTGTATCTTGTGTGTGTGTGTGTGTTGTACATAGTTTTTGCATGATATCCCCTATTATATTTATGTCAGGGACTATTTTCCCCCTACACTGTACCTCCAGCTTAGCATAGCTTTTTGCACATGGTAGTTGTTTAATAAGTATTTGTTGGTTTTACTTGACTTGGCAGTAGCATATAGAATGAAATGAAGTGGTGAAACAGTGAGACAAGAGACCAGTTAAGAGACCTTTTCAGTAATCTAGGCAAGAAATGATTTTAAAAAATGAATTAAGGTGGAAGCTGTATGAAATGAGAGCAAGGAACAGATGTAAGAGATATTGTGAAGATAAAAATGGCAATATTTGGTATCTGATAGAATATGTGGAAAAGTAAAGAGTTGAGTCAAATGCTAAGATTATGATCATGGGATACTGGAAAGAATGGTGGAGCCTTTGGCAGAAATAGGTAATTGTTGAAGAAGTAGGTTGAGGGAGGGGGATGGAAAAGATAGTGAGTTCTGTTTTGGACACGTGGGAATAAGATGGACATCTAATTTGAAATGTCTAATGGGTATTTGATGATCAGGGAGATGAGTCATCTGCATAGAGATAACAGTAAAATCCACTCAACCTGAGGTTGCCAAAAATGAGGTTACCAAGGGAGAAAGAACATAGAGGAAGAAGAGGATCTAGAACAGAACCTTAGGGAAGACTACTGTTAGAGGTTGTGATGAGAATGATGAGCCTGAAAAGAATTCTAAGATACAGCAATTAGGGAGGGAGGAGGCAAACCAGGAGAGTAGTATCACAAAAACATAGAACGGGGAAGAGTATCTGAAAGGAGAAAATGATCAATTGTGTCAAATGCAGGACATAGGTTTAGAAGAATAAGACTGAGAAAAGGTCTTCAGATGAGATCATTATTGTGTAGAGAGCAGTTACAGTTAAGTGATGAGGTTGGAAATTAAATTGCAAAAGGTTGAGAGGTGAGAAGAGAGAAAGTAAGAAAGCTTATGTAGTTGGCCTTTTCAAGGAGTTTGACTGAGAAAGGGAGCAAAGCTATAAGATATAGGCTATGGATTGAAGTAAGGTGTGATGATTTTAAGAACGAAGATTAGCACATGGTTGAAGGCAATAGAGAAGGAACCTATTGATAGAGGAAAAGATTGAATATTCAACAGGAAAATATTTGAAGCTGCAATCTGCAAGGGAAAGGGGATGACATGAAAAGCAAATGTTCTGGGAAAAAACCATCTCTTTTTTCAGACTGGAGGAAAGGAGAAAAAAGTGGGAAATGTTGCTGAAGTCAGTCAAAGATCATTTATTAAGCGTTTACTATGTGCCAGGCACTTTGAAGGTTCCTTAACAATTTCTTAATTACAAAATCCAATTGTCTTTCTAATTTCTCATACTTCTAAACTTTTCTGCAATATTTGACATGACATTTTTTGTTTTCCTGGATACCCTCCTCGTGTTATCATGAAACCACTCTTCTGGTTCTCCTATCTCACCTCTCCTCAGCCTCTTTTGTCATTTCATAGCCCCATTCTTTCCCCTTTGTATAGACATAGTGACTTTTCCCCGAGTCCTCTTCCCTCCGTACACCCTCTCTTGAGATGATCTAAAGGTCATCTCATTTGTGTAATTGAAAATCTGTAATTTTAATTTTTATACATTAGAGCACATGCATACAGTTATTCTTCCTAGGCCAAAAATTCCTAAATCTACAGATTACAACATCATCATTTTCATGAATTCTAGTCCAACACCAAAGGCCTGCTGAACATATACATTGGAAAATATCAAAGGTCTCTCAAACTCAATATATCCAAGATAGACCTATTCTAAACCTTTCTTCCAAACCATTTTCTGTCAAGGATTCTACCATCCTTCCAATCACAAAGGTCTCCTAAATCTTTCACTTGGTCAATTCCCCACCTAGATCCAATCATTTTGAGTCAAATCAGGCAAGTCTTTTTCATTCTATTTTCATATCTCTCACATTCATCCCCTTTTCTCCACTCACAGGACCACCTCTCCAGTTCAGATTCTTGTGAAAAGAGCTTTATTATCTGTAGTACTTTCCCATCTTCAATCAACTCTCTACATAGCTATAAAATTCATATTGCTTAAGCAGGTCTCTTACTAAATCACTCCCCATCTCAAAACACAACCATTGGCTCCCTAGTGCCTCTAGGAAAAAAAAAATCAAAACACAAATCCCTCACAGTCTGGTTCCCATCCATCTTACCATATGGTTTTCACATTATTCTCCTTCACACACTCTACATCTCAGCCAAGTCAGCTTCTTTGCTAGTTCTGGGTGCTTGACATCCTATCTTCCACTTTCCATACCTTTGCAGAGGGCTGAAATGCCAAGCACAATATCTGTCCTTACATAGACTCTTGGCATCCAAACTCATCTCAAGTGCCACTTCCTAAAAGAGACCTTTTATGATCACCCACTACCACCACCCAGGTTGTTAATGCTCTACCTTCAAAAAATGTACTTAGTATTAATTTTGCATTTAAAGAAGCTACCTAGTTTAGTGACTAGAGTTGGTCTTGAGGCCAAGAAGTATTGTAATCAAGTTCTGTCTCTGACTTATATTGACTATTTTAACCCTAGACAAATCATTTAAACTCTCAGTGCTCTAGATAATTCTCTAAGACTATAAGTTGTAGAGAAAGTACCAACCAGCTTTAGTAAGGGATTTTTTTTTTCATTTGGGTATTCTCTTTACCAGTGAAATCACAAGAAAAATCTCTACTACTCTATTTCTAATACTCTATTGTCCTCTGGCAATGGAAATGCCTTAAAGGCAGGGACTGTATTTATGTCTTTTATGTTCCTGATACCTAGAACAAAGTTGGCACTGAATAAATGCTTGTTGAATTAATTTTCATTAAAACGGCAATTCTAATCAGTGAATATCCACCAAAAGAATCATGCCTTATAACTAACTCTCCAGTATCCCATCCCTATGGCTACCATACTCCAGACCATTCAACTATGCCATTGGCTACAATGAATTGGTATAAATATGCCCTGCCTCTCAGTACCAATTTTTAGCATGTTTGCTGCATTACAAACCATTTCTAGTTCTTCTCTTTGAGATATTTGCTGACCTTTTCATCTTATATCACTAAACTGGACATTTTCTTGAGGGTAAAAACTTACAATTTCCAAATGATAATTGCTATTTTTTTATTCAAGAGAAACAAATTATTTTTTTATTTATTATTTTAGAGGACAACAGAATCTTTCTATTTCCACTTTGCTCAGTCATCAGAACAGCTCTAATATTCTAGGTCTAGGACCCAATATGGAGAGTGTGCCAAATTATTCACTATGTCTCTTACTATAATATGTTCAAGAAGAGGGGAGACTTCTAGATATAATCTAGGGTTTGTAGGTTCTAGGGTAAGGAAAACCTCAGTTACCAATCTCCACTTGACTTCCAACCAAACAAGGGATCCCTGTGCCTAGTTATATCTACCAGAATCAATATCTTTTTTGAGCCAATATCTTTAAATATCTGGTCATTTCCTTTGCCCTAGTGACACATGGAAATGGAGAATACTCATTCTCTTACCAGGCTCTCAAGTAGAGGTATACAGTTTCTTAAATTAGCTATGAAATTCCCTAACCCATTGTAGACACCCTAATCTCTCACTCCCATAGACTTTCTTCCTATACAGAACTAGAAGCACATTTTAGAACTTTCCATTAATTTTTTTCCTTAGGGAATCTCATTGCTAGTTTAATTACTTTTTTGCACTGCATTTTCAGTGGCTGGACAGTGCCTAATTCCATCTAACTATGAATAAGTTTAATGGTCAATAATGGTAGATTGGAAGGCGGTGGATTGAAGAGAGAAGAGGATTCCTTCATCCTCAACTTACCTGGGCTTCAAAATCTTCCTCATTATGTCCTTTCCTTATCTTTTGCCTTTAGCAAGTCATCTTTTGTTTTTTTTCCCCCTGGTGGAAGGTCTTAAATGCAATGTTGATGGCTCCTAACTGATCTGGGTAGCAGTTGCTAAAGAATGGAGTAGCTGTAGCAATTTCTTAAAATAAGATGAAATGAAATTTGCTATTACTGACTGACTCTTCCTTTCTATCGAACACTTAGGGGCTACTGTAGGGTAAATAATTGTCCTAATTTCAATATTATTGTTTCTCTCAGAATAGGAAGACCTAAGAAGAGGGAGAGAAATGGGGAGTAATAAGTCAATGGTTCAGTCAGAACACATACAATATTTATCAATTAAGTTCACTGACTTATACAGGTGAGGTTCATGGCATCCCAAAACCACTATAATATTTATGTCACAGATCACCATAACAGATATAATTATATATCTGTCTGAAATATACTGATGAAACACAATACTAATGAAAAAGTTTAAACTATTGTGATAATCACCAAAATGAGACACAGAGACACTATGTGAGCACAGGTTTTATTGTACTTCGAAGATACTACAATTTTTTTTTGATGACTCTTGTAATTTTGGAGACACTCCCCTTGGATGGAGAAATGAGGGTTGAAGGCAGTGAGGAAAGGGTTGATGAAATGGCTTCCTTCACTACCCCCTCCCAGAGTCCCCGAATTATTTGAGGAAGACATAATGGAGATCTCCCCAGGGTGAAGGATTGCCCCTTGATGTCCGTACTGGCCCTCAAAGGCAGTGGGTAAATCTTCTCTACAGGAAGAGGTATATAGAACCCCAATCTAACTATGAGCTACTTGTGTGACCCTCCCCCTCATGTCTTATTGAAAGCTGGCAGCAAGATGGAGTCTGCCAATGAGCTTATTCCCTTGAGACAAAAAAAAAAGGTTTGAAATCACTATCTGACTGCTCGATGTGATTTCATTGTAATTGGGGTAAAGGAAGAAGTGGGTAGAGGTTAGGGGTTGTAGGTCACCCTAATTTCAGAATCCCTTTTCAAAGGTCCATCCTCTGAGTGGGCAGAATTTGCCAGTCTCAAAGTTCACCTTCCCTTCCCAAATTTATCCTAAAACTATATTTCAAAATAATCTAATTATAGAAGTAAAGGATTTTTCTTCTAAGGCAGGGGAGAGGTAGAAAAGGGGGAGAGAGAGAGCACTGCTCAACAAATTGAGTCCAGTATCTCAATGGTTCATGGAATGAAAGTCTTCAGAGTAATTAGGTTTGTTAGCAGGAACCAGCGATGTTAGGATTTCTGTCAGTAACAGAAATCTCCAAAGGTGTCTTGAATGGCCCAGAGAAACAGCTCCTCTTCCACTTCCTTGTGTGTCTCTGCACTCAAGAACCCTACCTCAGGAGAATTTCCCAGAAGTCCTTGTCCAGTTTCCAACTGTCACTCCTGCCTCATGTATCTGTAGATCTCTCAACATTCCATTTCCCCCAAGGGTTCTTCTTCCTACTCACCATCATTATACTCTCACAATAGTGAAAGGAAGAGTCAATAGTAAGCACTTAATGAATGCTTTTTTTTAACCCCTCTCTTCCATCTTAAGAATCAATATTGTGTATTTAGAGATTGAGTGCCCAAATTGCAACCCTCATGCTACATGTAAGCCCCCTCTCCCACTCCCCCTGGCCTTATCCCAAATTGTGAAAGGAGGTTGCTGGGCAGAGAGAGAGGTGGGTGATGTGAGAAATGTCCTCATGCATGCATGGAGAAGGGACAGGGAGCAGCCTCCTCCAGTATGGTCCTGTATGCCATAGGTTCATCAACATGGGGCTAGCCAATATGGGTTAAGTGACTTGCCCAGGGTCACACAACTAGCTAGGAAGTGTTTGAGGCCATTTTGAACCCCTAGATCTGGCTCTCAATCCACTGAGCCAACCAGCTGCCCCCCCCCAAAATGTTTTTAATTCGTTCACTTACTCTTCCCATTTAGGATGATCCTGCCCCTGCTCTTATTCCCTTTGTTCTTTGATTAAAGTTTAAGTAATAGCCCACCACAATCTCTAAATCCTTTTCCTATTTCCAGTGTTGTAAACATCTTCCATCCCTATATCTACTTATTTGTGCACTTTTTTCATAAGGAGACTGTCAGGAACTGGTAGATACAATCAACAAATAGTTATGAAACATCCATTATGTAGCAGATACCATGCTAGGGACAGGGGAAACAAGGGAAAAAAGAATGAAATGATCCCTATTTGTAATAAGTTTATATTCATGCTGAAGAGACAAGTTGCCATACCCTGTACACTCTATATCCCACCTATCTTATCTGTCTATTTTTAACTTTACCTTAGAAATACCTTCTCTGCAAATTTGTCTCAGTTTATTAGCTTTCATTTAAGCTTCTGATGTTTACTTCAATGAGCAAGTTCTCCTAATCTCAAAAGCTGTTATCAGGAGCCACATATGTATATGTCAGAGTATCTCTTTAAAAGTGTATACATATACATTTATATATGACTCCGTTATTATTGGTAAGCTATCAATAGTTTTAGAATTTATTTACCTAACACAAGGGGTGGGGAAGTAACTGAATTATCTTGAGAATGAGGTTTTATATGTAAATGAAGAGAAAAATTTCAATCTCACAAAACTTGTTTTTATTTATTTTTTAATGTTTTTTGAGATTGGGTCTCCCTGTCTCTCCTAGACTAGAAGTGCAGAGGACATTCTGATTCCAATTTTGATCAGCACAGAAGGTTTTTATTGGTCCATTTTTCCAAACTAAGCCAATCTATCCCTCCTTGTGCATAGTGGCCCTCTATGCCCAGAGGCTAACCATATTACAGGACTTCGTGAGGACTTCTGATTGCCTTTAGCCCTACTGCAGCCCAGAACCCCAGAGCTCAAGTGATCCACCATCTTCAACCTCTCCTTTATTCTGGCCCCAAAATAATTTTTAAAGAAGCACATCCTTCCTATATCTAACACTGCTTTCTCCTTTTTACATCCCATAATGCCTATATATTTTAAATTTATGTATTGAGAAAACAATTGGTCCTCAATTAAGTATCTTACAGGACCTAAAAGCATTCCTTTGGAACAGATTCACAGTATCTAGATTATAGAGTTTTGTGTTGCTGAAGATAAATTTGTAGTGATGTGCAAATGGTCAGAAGTACCAGGAAAGTGTTTCCCAATTGGTTCTCAAGTACCTATTTCTACTGGCTAAATAGGACTAGGGTGTAATGAAAGAGACATGAAGCACTGATTAAGGGCCTTTCCATAGACCACTTCTGGCTTTTCTTGAGACGGGTTAGCCACCAGCAGTAGACTGTATCCAATTGTTTCATATTATTTTTGCAGAGAAGGGAATGGAGTATCCTTCAGAAGAATCAGGAAAAACTCAAGTAGTATTTAAACTTGTCTCAACTTTTGTTGGTATAGGTGTTGTAAGCAGACAGGAGAGGGAAGATGATACTTTGAAATTACCCTTCAGTGGACACTCAGAGAACAAACCAAACAATCTTAAAACATTCACATATTTCGTCAGTCAACAAATATCTGGTAGAATAGACCATCTGCATTTTAATTCAGAATTTCAGGATAGTTAAAAAAAAAGCTGATTCTGAAAAGCACCATAATTGTACTCCTATGCTTGCTTTAATCATGAGAACTTTCATCTATGTTGAAATATAGGGAATGAGTTCTTAAAATGACTAAACTTGTGTAATGGCTGAGACTCTTACTTAGCTTAGTGGTCACTCCAGGTAAGGCCAGGATAACCAGTATATTGCAAACCAGCATGTTCATGACAAAAGATTCTGGACCCCAGAAGATTATAGTAATACAGAGGAAAATATTTTTTTACCCAAAGTTCTTAAGAGGAGCTTTCAAACATGGTAACTTGGTACATGAAAATGTTTTGCAATATTCTTTTTTGCTCTTATAACAGACCAAAGTCTTGTACAGTAACCACATCCTCTGTCTTCAGCTACTTCTCCTTTCCTGCCAGACAATTAAAACTCACAGAGATACTTTGAGAATAACTTAGGACAAGTGGCTAAGTGGAACCAATTTCAGTGACCCAGGTCTGCCTCACTCTTTCTTTTTTTCTCTCTAAGATAGTATGTTTATCTGAGTCTAACCACTCTTTTAAAGGAAAAGGAAAAACATAACTAGCTAACTCCCCCAATTTCTTCAAAGAGAGTTCTAAGACAGGAAATGTTCTCCAGGGATCAGACCTTTGACAGATCATCTCTACAGCTCTAACAAACATGTCAACTACCCTAGTGACTCACGAACCATCAGTCATTGTGGTATGATTCACCTGCAGTAAATGGGGATGACTACTTCCAAGCTTCATTATCTTCGAGAGAGAGTCTTAGATTAAGGGCATATCTCCTTTCTTGGTCTTTGTACTGCAGGGAATGATTGCTGTACATGATTTTCCTTTAAACTGTACTCAATACATTATTTTTAATGAAAACAAGAGAGATATTTAAATAATTTGAAAATATACTACCTAGTTGCTCCCACATCTGGAGTTTTTTGAGAGTTAATCATAGATCCTTTGGTTATTCAAAAGCCTTTTCAGTTTTGGTGCAGAAGGATAAGGAAACAGCCCTCTGATGGTTTCATGGAACTTGGGCCTGAATCTGACTAAATGGTTAGCCTTTGACAGTGATCTGTCTCTTTCCTATGTAAGACACATAATGCCTTACTCTCTGAGGCATGTATCCTTGCTATATATTCCTATTCTATATAGGATATATAGCTATATCCTAGCTATATGCATAGCTACCTTGATTTCAGAGCTGGAACAAAAACCTGATCCCCCAATCCACTGCTCTTTCTACCACACCATCAGCTTCTACTTTTCCCTCCAGATACTTTATACTTTCCACTAGGTTCTTTTTGGCCTCAGAGAATAAGGCAACTAACCATTTAGTCAGATTCAGGCCCAAAGAAGTGTATGGAAGTTCCATGAAACCATCAGAAGGCTGTTTCTTCATCCTTCTGCACCAAAACTGGGAAAAGGCATTTGAATAACCAAAGGATCTATGATTAACTTTCAAGAAACTCCAGGTATGGGGGGGGAACTAGATAGCAAATTGATAGAGTGCCAGGCCTGAAATCAGAAGGACCTGGGTTCAAATATGGCCTCAAATACTTCCTAGCTGTGTGACCGTGGGCAAGTCACTTATCCCCAATTGCCTAATCCTTACCACTCTTCTATTTTAGACTGGATACTAAGGCAGAAAGTTGGGGTTTTAATACATAGATTGATAAATAAAAATCATCATTAAAATGCATCTTTCAATGTATTATCCTGCTTGTTTTACTCTAGTCCCATGTTGGCAAAGACTGCGGCATGCATGCCCCTGGAGGCAAAGAGCAGGCTGCTCTGTTCCTCACCTAAGGATATTTTTAATGTCCCACCCCTCTACCCAGCAGCCCAATGTGAGTACTTCTTCCCACCACTGTCTGGGGTAATGTGGGGGGCTCATAGGCTAGTTTGAAGGTGCAGTTTGGGCACGCAATCTCTAGAAAGTTCTCCAATGCTGCTCTTATTGCCTACCTGGCCTACATCTAGTCTTGGCTTTACTACATAAGAATTTTTAAAAAACATTCATTCATTCATTCATTCATTCATTCATTCATTCAACTAGAATTCCTTAAGCATCTATAATAGCCTGCTGATAATTCTCCCTGCATTCTCTCCCCACTTCAGGCCACTCCATTCAATGGTCAAAGTAATCTTCCTAAAGAACCATCTGACCAGGTTTACCCCCTCTACTCAATAAACTCCAGTAGCTCTCTATTACCTCCAAAATTGAATACAAAATTTTGTACAGTTGTCAAGCCCTTCATAACCTGCTCCACTTACTTTTCTAGTCTTATACCTTACACCCTCTCCCACATACTCTGATCCAGTAACACTGGTCTCTTTACTATTCCTTGGAAGGAAAAAAAAATTCCTAATTTTAGGAATTTTCAATGATTTTCCCCATGCCTGAACTGTTCTCCCTCTTTATCTTTTCCATTCTTGGCTTCCTTCGAGTCCCAATTAAAATCCAATATCCTACAATCCCCTTTAATGTTAGTGGTTTTCCTCTATTAATTATCTCCAAATTATCTTGAATATAGCTTGTTTATATGTAGCTATTTGCGTGTTACTTCCCCCATGAGATTGTGAACTCAGAGAGAGAGAGAGAGAGAGAGAGAGAGAGAGAGAGAGAGAGAGAACTCTCTTTGCCTTTTTTTTTTGTATCCCTAGCACTTAGCACAGTGCCTGGCAAACAGTAAAGTTTAGTGACTGAATACAAGACATTGTGCTAGACATTCACTTCACTAAAATTTTAGAAAGTACTTCTAAATGGCATAGTAAAATAATGACCCAGTGTGGGGAGAGGATCTTAATTTCTTGGATAGCAGCATGGAAACATGACCACGGTAGAGCGATCATAATTTGAGACAAAGTGGGATAGAACCAAAAGGGAACAGTGACACATACTGCTTGTATGACCTCAACTTTTTCCTTGAGAAAGAGAAGAATAGCAGAGGAGAGTCATATGTCTGATTTGAAGGAACCATGAGGAAATGGAAAAGTAATAGCTGACACTCAAAGGTCTGAAGGAAGAAGGAACATCATTTTTTTAAAAGAACGAGCTAGGGCAGAGCTTTAGAAAAGGTTGGATTTCTTGAGAGAAGAGCAGGATCCATTCCAGGAGCCTTCTGTTAGAGCAGATAGAGAATGGAAAAATTAGTACTGACTTGTGGAGAGTCACAGAAGGAGAAAGACAGCAATAATTATATGGGAGAGGTAACCTCTATGAGAGCCTAACTGAGGAGAATGATAGGAAGAGTATAGGCCCCTTATAGAAGAGCTGACAATCAGAGGGAAGAAAGGTAGGCAAGGAGAGCCTATTAAAATAAGGCTGAGGATTGAGGGGAGGGAGAGGGAAAGGGAGGGAGTGTGGGAGACATCGCATTCGGATGGAAGGTATGGAAGGCTCTGGAGAGCCTGAAGCAAGGTTTCCAACTGAAGACTAGCTGTGTGGAATAAGAAGGACAGTAGAGACAGGCAAGACACACAGCCAGATTCTCTATCAAGACCCACCAACTGAAGAAGTTTCAGCTGGACTTGAATGTCAGCCAGCTTCCTGATGCCACCAGCTGGAATTTCTCCTTTTCCCATCCCTATAATTATAGGAAGGGACAGGCAGCATTGAGCAGCTCCCCCTGGGGCATGAGCTCAGGAGTCCTTTAAGAAGCCCATAGGATGTAGTAGATTCAAAATCTCATTGCTGTGCTAGCTCTGAAGTAGGGGCTGCATACACATCCTAATGTTCCAAGACTAGGTGCTGGGGGAAGACAGCTCCAGGCTGAATTTGGTGCCTAGTTAGGAATAAGCTTGGGGATAAATGATGGTCTGAGGAGTACAGGAAGGGCAGGCTATTTAGCTGAGGGATAATGACCTGGGGTGGAATGACCCACTAGCTGACAGAGATGGGACAGCTGGATTGCAAACCCTGGGTGTAAGAACTCCAGGGAAGCTGCCAGTTTAGGAGAAGAGATCCTAACAGGCTGAGTCCATACTCCAAAAAGTAAAACACTTATCCAGGACCTTCGTGTATATAAAGCAGACCTAGGAACATGGAATGGAATTTACTGGCAAGAAAGCTGGAATGCTTAGGAGAATATAATAGTTCACAGGATTATTAAGCTATTCAAAACTAAACATTAATTATAATAAAACCAAATATGAATTGGGAGAAGAATTGGAAAAAAGTGTCTTCCATATTTCATAGCAGAGGTGGAGGACTATGGGCTTGAAATATCACATATACTGTCAGGCAAGAGTGTTGTAGGCGGGGTGTTTGTTTTTCCTGATTTTTCTTTTAAAATCTTTGTTACAAGGGAATCTGGCTGTGTAAAGTGGGAAAGCTATAGCTAGAAACTAAGGTTACACAGAAACAAAAAGGCATCCACAAAAAAAGAAAATATTCAAAAAAGAATGTATATTATAATAGTCTACTGGAAACCAAATTTAGAAAAAAAGTCAAACATTGTAGATACTAACAGGGCTCCCTTTGGCTAAATGGCTACCAGTTTAAAAACGTTGTGTGGGTGGATTTTCCCCCATGTGTTTGTTTCTTACCTTACTCACCTCCAATAAGCGGCTGTTTTTGATCTTATCCAGGAGCATGAGCAAACAGCCAGGAAGCAGATGTGACTTCAACTTTCACTGTCTTCTAACTTCTTCAGCTTTGCAAATGTAAACTTCCTTTAAGAAAAGAAAAAGAGAGAAATCTTTGAGAAGGATTTTTTCTAAAGAAAACTTAAGAATCTTAAATAAAAAGGAAGGCTGGAATTTCCAAGGCTCTCGCAGTTACTTTTTTTCCTGTTCTCTTTGTCTCTCCTGATCTCACACCTGTTCTCCTGATCTGTCCCCAGAGCTATCTAGAATGTAGCAAAGATTAAAACAGAAATGTGGCTGTGGGTAGGGAGGGCAAGCCTAAATGGCTAAGGCACAACTTACTTCCTCCTTGCCCTTCCTCTTTCCTCTCATTTATTTTCTTCCTTCCTTCCTTTCCCTCCTCTTTCCTCTCATTTCTTTTCTTCCTTCCTCTCTTCCCTTTACCCCTCTTTTCTCTCTGTCCCTCCCTTCCTTCCCTTCCTATTTCCTCTTATTTCTTTCCTTCCCTCCTTCCTCTTTCCTCTCATTTCTTTCCTTCCTTCCCTCCTTTCTTCCTCTTCTTTCCTCTTTTCTCCCTTCCTTTTGCCTTCCCTTCCTTCTTTCACCTCCTCTTTCCTCTCATTTTTCTTTCTTTCCTATCATTTATTTTCTCCCTTCCTCCATCCTTCCTTCCTTCCTTCCTTCCTTCCTTCCTTCCTTCCCCTCAATAATTTCCTATTCACTTTACTTGAAACGTTATTGAGGAAGAGGAGGTAGCCCAGAGGTAAAGAAGGTGGAATCTGAAGAGGGCAGGCCTTTCAATGGATTCTATTGTCTTCAATCTTCCCAACTTTAGGGCTCTACAGCCATGCCTACCAGCCCCAGTATTAGAAAGTAGAAAACCCCAGTTGGAAACCCATAGGTCGCGTCCCAGCAGTAGCGAAGGGGTTAAGAGTTTAATAAGAGGCCATAGAGCAGAGCAGAAGTTAGGCTCGGCTGCGCCCCTCCCCCATCCAGCCTCTCTTCCCCTCCATCTAGCAGTCCTCTCCTTTTCTGCCCAAGAGCCAGAGCAGCACTGCTTTTTGCTCAAGTGCCTCTTTCGCCCACTGAGCTCCTGCCCCATTTGTGTGATGTAAAAAAAAAAAATCCTTTTGTTTCCTCTTCAAGACATCAGCCTCAGGGGCCATTATAGGAGAAGAAAGGTAGCCCGGCTCTTTTATCCCAAAGAACCCATTAAAGGGTTTTCCTGTGTCCAGTTGATCAACTCAGTTCTATGCACTGTTCTAAGAACCCATCCCTGACGGGACCCCAGCACTGCCCCGGAAATAAGTACTGGTGCCTTGGGCCCTGTCAGTGCCCCCCACTCCACCCAGGCACTTGAGGGCTTTGTCTGCAAAAGGCCACAGGGAGAAATGGTAACAACCAATGAGCTTCCCGGACAGCCATCCATTTTATTCTCTTTCGGTCCATTCAGGTTTCCTTCCAACAGCCTCAAGAATAAATGAGGGGCTGAGAAACCGATGACAATCTGTACTCGCTATGATCCTGCCCTGCCCGTATGCTTGCATACAGGAGGCGCCCCAGATACAATTCCTTCAAATCTAAAGGCCAAGGAAACGGGCCCCACCCCCTCTCCTAATTTACAAAGGCTTCCCAGCCCTCGAGAGTATTCCGGGACTGGGCCACTGAGTGCTCAGAAGAATGAATGCAAACAGTTGCTCCACCGGGAAAGAATGTAAGAAATTGCAGAAGGTATGCTCTGTATGTACGCGAAGACAGACGCAGATGGGAATGAATGGTGGGTGAGATTCAGATCTCCCTCCTTTTGAACGCGATAGGGAGAACCTAGAGTTTTGTCCTTTGGGAGACTAAAGGGGGGCCTTTTAAACTTCCTTACTGAGCTAGTTTGCATAATACGGTCTGGGAAACGTGGATGAAAGCAACTGGAGGTTTCATGTGACTCATCAGAAAGTAATCTAACACCGATTAATTATTTATGTCTTCCTCAAGAACTTGTAGCCCAAAATGCCCACTCTGCATGTGTGCTCTGCATTACCTTGTCTCCCTGTCAAAACAATAAGGAGAAGAAACGCCAACAGGCTGAAAGCCTGGCCTGCTAAGAGAGAGCTCCTTTGAATTCTGGGTCTGCAGGGGCAGAGGAGGGGGGAGGGGAGAAACAGTTTAGAGCCTTAGCCAGGCTCTGGGAAAGCCGGGGAATCTCAGGTTCTGCAATGGAGTTGGCCTGGGCCTCCCAGCAAAGGATTCAAAGGGTGAATGGGGCGGGGGGGCACTCAGGGCTCCAATTTTCTAAATGCAGGTACTGCACTGAAATGAGAGAGGGGGAGGAGGGGAGGCCTTACTTTTATATGTCCAATCAGCGAAGAGGCTAGTGGGGAAAATAAAAGGTCTCTAAAGGTTCCCTGTTGTATTCAGATAAAAGACAGTGGATGAAGTGTACATCTCTAGCTGGAATCCTCCGTGGAGTGGCTTTCTTTCAGATCTTCTGCTCTTTTACCATGAATATAAATATTTTCCCCACTTACCATATGTTACCCATGCTCTCCACAGAATCCATTGCCACAGTCATGCTGGGCTCTAGGCAAAAGGAAGGGAATGCCCTCCTCTCACCCGAGGGTGGGGAGGGGGGAAGGAAGAGAGCAGTGTTGTCTAAGGGACAATGTCACTTTCCTCTTCCTCCAGATTCTTTGTCAATTGCTGGAGAAATAATTGACCTCAAGCTACTTCAGTCACAACCAATAGAAAAATGGAATAGTGATGTGTCCAGCTGTTCAAGGGAAGGAAGGCAAGCAGGCTGGAAAACAAAGGTGGCAGGGAATAGAGCTGACATGGAAAATATTTAAAGCTTCATATTGGAATTCTCTAACAAACCAGGAATTTCATTGTTAAAAACAACTGGGATTCTCTTTTTAAGCACACTGTACTCCTTTATTTGTGCCTTTGGGTAATTTAAAAGGGGAATCCCAACTCAGAAACCCCTGAATGAAGCCGTTTGTTGCTTTCTTTTTTTCAGTATTGTAACCCTTTCCCTAGAAAGAGCTACATTTTCAATAGTATAGTTCCAAAAAATAGTAGATTTCCCTATATTCTCCAGTGAAACAGTAGCAAGGCGATTCAAGAGCTTGGGGGGTGGTTTGGAAAATTAGGGATCGTTGCTTGATTTGTCATTGTTTGTAGGCAGTGAGGGGAGATAAAGAGTAAAGGTGAACCTAAGAAGGATGTGAGAAATATGTAAGAAAGAGAATAGGCTTGAGAAATCAAAGAGAAATTTCACAAAAGTTGTTTTCTTGGAGAGGAGATGGTAAAGAATAGCTTGTTAAAACATATATCAGCTTTCAGACCACAAGTTGTCCCATTTCCTAGGCCGATTCTGCTTCAGGATGGACTAATCAACCAAAAATCAATACAGATATTTGATGCCACCAATGTGGTAACAAGCAAGTACAATATCAAACGGACTTCAAACACCCACCAGCTCTTAACCTACCACTTGATTGTCGAATATTGCTCTAAGATTGGGGAGGAAACCATAGGGAAAATTCAGCTGCTACAGAAGGAAATCAAGAGTTTCACCTGAAAACATTTTCTCTCTCACCTTTGGGCTAAACTAATCCTATGAGTTAACTGCTACTGAGCAGCCACAGGACACATTACAAGAAACATATGAGAACCAATATTACAGAAACTACATGTTCCAGATTTTCTGGACTTGATTTTGATAAGAGAAAGTACATGATGTCCCCAAAAGTAAAGTCTTATTATAATTTTATGTTATGATACTTAAAAATGCACTAAGGCTTTTGGGCCACCCCGTATATTTTTGTTAAATTTATTTTATTAAATTAAAATAATTTGATTAAATTATTAAAATTTGGAATCCAACTTTGTCATTATCCTAAAGCTCATGAAGCTTCAGTGACTCCCTATTCCCTCTACAACAAAATGCAAATTACTTAGCTTGGCATTTAAAGCTTTTCACAATTTACCTTTTGAGACAAAAGTTCATATAGCTATATTTCACAAAATTTACATTCCATCCAAACTGGCCTATTACTACCTGGGAGATTAGCATTCCACACAAACTATCCTACATACCTGGAATACCTCTCTTAAATAGTAAACTACATTCAAGGCTCATCTCAGGTGACATCTCTGGTAAGGGAAGTCTTTTCTGATAATGGTACTTTTTAATGCTCCTTTCCTACTCAAATTGTGTTAATCTAATCTGTGGGTGTTCTGTCTCTGGGTAAAATACAAATCCTTGAAGGGGAGGAGGGGCTCTTTTTGTAGTTCCATAGTGAGAATAGTGCTTGCATCTATTGACATTTAATAAATGTTTGTTGAACTGAATGATTGTCAGCTTAAAAGAACATCTACTACAACCTTCACCCCTTTGTTTTACAAATGAGGAAATTTAGGCTTAAAGAGGAAATAAAAATTATACAGCTGGTAAGTAGGAGAGTTGTGATTTAACCCCAATCCTCTGACAAGCACCCAAAGTCCATCCCTTTTTCCTCTTTAAAAGTGTTAACTATTCTTTGCCATGTGATTTCTTCAGAAAATACAGTCTTCTGGCCTATAGCAGGAAGTTTATGGGAATTGTGTCACAAAGCCAAAGTGCAGTACATAGAGCTCTGATCCTGGAGTCAGGAAAAGCTAAATTCGATTCTGATCCCAGACAAGTTGCTCAGTTGTTTGAGTTACAACCTACTTTTCATGACCCCATTTGAGGTTTTCTTGGCAAAGATACTGGAGTGTTTTACCATTTCCTCCTCCAGCTCATTTTACAGATAAACTGAGGCAAACAGGGGTAAGAGACATGCCCAGCCAGGGTCACACAGCTAGGAAGTCCATGAAGTCAGAGGTGAACTTGGGTTTTCCTGACTCCAGGCCCAGCAGTATCCACTGCACCACCTAGTTTAACAAGTCACTTAACTTCTGTTTGACTCAATTTCCTCAACTATAAAACAGAAAACTAATAGTATCTACTTCACAAGGTTGTGGTGAGGATGAAATGAGCTGTTTGTAAAGCCTTCACACTTAACAGTGGCTAGCACTATCTTGTTACTATAAATGCCTGTTTCCTTCCTACAACATCTTTGGGACTTGTCCCCTTACATACTGGGCTACCCAGGCAAGAATAGTAATCCAAACTCACTATTGTATCCTTTGTCAATCCACCAGTTTCCCTTTGGAACTGTAAAGAGAAGGAGGAAGCACCAAGTGAATACATATTTAAAAGTGCCTTTTTAGGGGCAGCTGGGTGGCCCAATGGTTTGAGAGCCAGAACTAGAGATGGGAGGTCTTAGATTCAAATCTGGCCTCAGACACTTCTTAGCTGTGTGACCCTGAGCAAGTCCCTTAATCCCCACTGCCTAGCCCTTACTGCTCTTCTGGTTTAGAACCAATTCACAGTATTGATTATAACATGAAGATAAGAGTTTATAAATAAAAGCACCTTTTATGTTCAACTAGCATTATTAAGAAATAAATATTTCTCTATCCTAAAGTCTTTTCCACACTTTTCCCTTTTAGGAAGCTATATAAAATGTCAAGGAAAACTAAGATTCTAGAGAACTAGATTAAAGGTGGTAACCAAATTTAAAACAAAAATGCCTCTCCTCTACTTAAGATTGTTGTTTTCATTTCCTGAAAAGAGTTAGTTATTTTAATGTCCTAATGTCAAAATCTTCTTTGCCTGTTCTGAAGGTCCCTTTGATTTTACCAAGACAATAATTGAAAGAATGGTCCAGAAAGGATGGAGTGGGTTTAGAAAATTAAGGAGTTTGTTTTTTTTAAGTGTAATGTTAAACCAAAAGTTTGTTTCTGTTATTCTTATTGCAGCTTGGTTGGTGCAGTAGAATCAGGAAGATTCGTCTTCCTGAGTTCAAATATAACCTCAGGCACTTACTTAGCTATATGACCTTGGGCAAGTCACTTAGCCCCTTGCCTCAGTTTCCTCACCTGTAAAATGAATTAAGAAGGGAATGGCAAATCACTTCAGTATCTTTGCCAAGAAAACCCCAATGGGGTTTTGACTGAACAATAAAAGAAAGTTACACTAAAATTGTAGTTACTATTCCTCTGAGGGATCCTGAAGCTGCCATTCCCTGCTTCCCTTTCTTTGGTCACTTTTAATTTGCTCACTCTTTGACACTTGGGGAGCTGCTCTGTTCCTCCTCTTCCCAGCACCCCAGGACATTGTTGTATGCCCTACCCCTCTGTCCATCTGCCCAAAGCAAGCTTTTAGGAGAAATGCTTTTAATTTAATTTAATTCAGCAAAAATGTGGCAAGTAGTTATTGTTCTGTGTTCCAAGTACTCTACTGGAGATATAATGACAATAATGTAACAATTTCTGCCTTTTAGGGATTTCCAACTACAAAAGGGATAAAACATATACACAAGTAAGTATTTATTTACATATTACAAGTGGTGAAGACAAAACATATACAATGTAATTTCAAAAGGGAGAGGACAAAATTGACTGGGGAAGAAGGAGAGGGATGGTGGTTGAAAAAGGTTAGGTGGCTCAATGGATATAGCCAGGAGGTCCTGGGTTCAAATTTGGCCTCAAACCACTTCCTCAGGCCTCTTTGCTGTGTGACCTTAGGCAAGTCACTTAACCCTAATTGCCTAGCCCTTTTTGCTCTTTTGCCTTGGAACCAATACTTAAAGACAGGAGAGAAAGAGAGAAGGAAAGGCTCATCTCTCACCATCATTCTGTTGTAGAAATCCTAACTAGTCTTTTAAGGCTGGGCTTAAGTGTTGCTTCCAAGAAGCCTGCCTACCTCATGGTGAAAATGTTACAATCCCACTTGCCACAGACCCCACTTAGTTTATACCTCTTAATTTGGGGTCCCTTTGAACAGTGTCAATTTATGACATACTTATTCATATATCAGTTATTTCCCCTTATTGGTGAATCTTTTCCCAGTTCAAGTGCCCAGAGGGCAAATTCAAACTGTCTGTGAGCCCCTGGATTACTAGAGAGAGTTGAGGGAGAAAGTGCTTGCTTTGGGCAGCTGGACAGAGGGGTAGGACATGCAAAAAATGTCTTGGGGTGCTGGGAAGAGGAGGAACAGAGCAGCTCCCCAAGTGTCAGTTCTGCATGCATGGCACATCTTTGCCAACACAGCCCTATAAGGTTGTGAACTTCATAAAGGCAAGTGCTCTGTTTTTGCTTAATCATAATAGCTATTCCTAGGACAATATGCATCATCATTTTCTTTAATATTTTTTGAAATGGTTTTAGTTAGAGGCAGTGTGATGCCTGAAAAGAGAAATGGCCTGGACTCGGAGATCCTCTATTCAAATCCTGATTCTGATGCTTTCTCTTTGTGTGACCTAGGGCAAGTCACAGCCTCATTTTCTTAGATCTAAAATGAGGGGAACTAACTGGACTCTGAGGTTTCTTCCTGTGATCCTAAATTGGAGTAATGGGAAAAGTCCTGGGATGAATCAGAGACCAAAGACCTCCCATAGTTCCCTATCTCCACCCTCTCAGCTGAGAACCTTGCTTATATTTTACTGAAAAATATTGAGGTCATTCACAGAAAGCTCCCTCTTCTCAGCAATTTCTCATGTCACATCACTCAGACACTTTCTGCTATTATCTCCTCCTTCATCTATCTCACATAATAAAGTAACCGTTCTCCTTGCTAAGGCAAATCTCTCTACATGCACAAATGATCCAGTTCTGTGACCATCTTCTCAAGCAGATTGCTCCCTTTGTCATCCCTAATGTCTCACTAACTTTTAATCTTTCCATATCTACTAGCTGTTTCCCTATTACCCATCAACTGCACCCCACTCCCACCCCGTGTCTCCCACCATCTTTAAAAGACCCTCACTTGATAGGTCTAACCTTGTTAGCTATTGCCCAATTCTTTTTTATGGCTACATTTTTGGGGAAGGCTACTATTATAGGTGTCCCATGTCTTTTCCTCTCATTCTCTTCTCAGCTCTTTGAAGTCTACCATCTGATCTTATCATTCAACTGAAACTGTTGTCTCTCTTAAAAAAAACCCTTATCATCTCTCTTAGAATCAATACTAAGTATTGGTTCTACGGCAGAAGAGTAGTAAGGGTCAGGCAATTGGGGTTAAGTGACTTTTCCAGGGCTACACAGTTAGGGATTATCTGAGGACTGACTTTAACCCAGGACCTCCCATCATCAGGCCTACCTTTCTATCCACTGAGCCACATAGCTGCCCCTAATGTTCTCTTAATTATCAAATCTAATGGTGTTTTCTCAATTCTTATCTTTCTTGACTTCTCTGCAACACTACCCATCACCTTCTTCTTGTCATTTGCTTTTCTCTGGGTTTCAAAGACCCTTGTCTCTTATGGTTCTTCTATCAGCCAGACCCCTTCTTCTTAGTCTTCTTTGTTAGACTTTCTCACCCAAGTCAGGCCTGCTAGCCATCAGTATTCCCCAAGACTCTGTCATGGTCTCTCTTCTTTTTTTTTTTTTAATTTGGTCAATTTCAAACATTACTCCTTGGTTACAAAAATCATATCCCCACCCTTCCTGTAGCCAACCTGCAATTCCACAGGGTATTTACATCTGTCCTTGATCAAAACCCATATCCATGTTGTTGGTATTTTTTCTTTTTCTTTTTCTAAGACTTTTTCTAAGTCTTGTTTGGTTTTAAAATCTTTCCTTTCCCAAAGGTCTGACATGTATACTATTCTGTATTCACATAATTTACTTAATTTCCTTCTTTATATTCAAATCATTCACCCATTCTGAGGTTATCTTGGTGTAGGGTGTGAGGTGTTGATTCAAACCTAATCTCTCCCACACTGTCTTCCAATTTTCCTAGCAGTTTTTATCAAATAGAGGATTTTCGTCCCAAAAGCTGGGATCTTGGGGCTTATCATAGACTGTCTTGCTGAGATCACTTAGTCCAAGTCTATTCCACTGATCCTCCATTCTGTCTCTTAGCCAGTACCATATTGTTTTGATGAGCACTTCTTTAGAATATAGTTTGAGATCTGGTACTGCAAGGCCACCTTCCTTCACATTTTTGTTCATTATTTCTCTGGATATCCTTGATCTTTTGTTCTTCCAAATGAACTTTGTTATGGTTTTTTCTAATTCAGTAAAAAAGTTTTTTGGTAGTTCAATGTGTATGGCACTAAATAAGTAAATAAGTTTGGGTAGGATGGTCATTTTTATTATGTTAGCTCATCCTACCCATGAGCAGTTAATGTTTTTCCAGTTTAGATCTAGCTTTAATTGTGTGGAAAGTGTTTTGTAGTTGTGTTCATATAGTTCCTGTATTTGTCTCGACAGATAGATTCCTAAGTATTTTATATTGTCTAGGGTGATTTTAAATGGAATCTCTCTCTCTAATTCTTGCTGCTGAGATGGGTTGGAGATATATAGAAAGCTGATGACTTATGTGGGTTTATTTTGTATCCTGCAACTTTGCTAAAGTTGTTGATTATTTCCACTAGCTTTTTAGTTGATTCTCTAGGATTCTTTAAGTAGACCATCATATCATCCACAAAGAGTGAAAACTTGGTCTCTTCATTGCCAATTTTAATACCTTCAATTTCTTTTTCTTCTCTAATTGCTACTACTAGTGTTTCTAGTACAATGTTAAATAATAGCTGTGATAATGGGCATCCGTGTTTCACTCCTGATCTTATGGGGAATGCATCTAGTGTAATCCCTATTACAGATGAGGTTGACTGATGGTTTTAGATATATACTGCTTATTATTTTTAGGAAAGACCCTTCTATTCCTATACTTTCTAGTGTTTTTAATAGGAATGAGTGATGTATTTTGTCAAAGGCCTTTTCTGCATCTATTGAGATAATCATGTGATTTTTGTTGGTTTGCTTGTTGATATGGTCAATTATGTGGATGGTTTTCCTAATACTGAACCATCTTTGCATTCCTGGTATAAATCCCATCTGATCATAGTGAATAACCCTCGTGATGACTTGCTGGAGTCTTTTTGTTGTTATCCTATTTAAGATTTTTGCATCTATGTTCATTAAGGAGATTTGTCTATAGTTTTCTTTCTCCATTTTTGACCTGCCTGGCTTTGGAAACAGTACCATATTTGAAACATAAAAAGGATTTTGGTAGAACTCCCTCTTTGTTTATAATGTCAAATAGTTTGTATAGTATTGGGATTATCTATTCTTTGAATGTTTGATAGAATTCACTTGTGCATCCATTAGGCCCTGGGGATTTTTTCTTAGAGAGTCCTTTGATGGCTTGTTAAATTTCTTTTTGGGGACTATTTAAGAATTCTATTTCTTCTTCTGTTAGTCTAGGTAATTTATATTTTTGTAAATATTCATCCATATCACCTACATTGGCATATTTATTGCCATATAATTGGGAAAATTAGTTTTTAATGATTGCCTTAATTTCCTCTTCATTGGAGGTGAGGTCTCCCTTTTCATCTATGATACTATTAATTTGGTTTTCTTCTTTCCTTTTTTTTTTATTAGATTGACCAGTACTTTGTCTGTTTTTTCAAAATACCAGCTTCTGGTCTTATTTATTAGTTCAATAGTTCTTTCACTTTCAATTTTATTAATTTCTCCCTTAATTTTTAGGATCTATAATTTAGTTTCCTTCTGGCTATTTTTAATTTGTTCGCTTTCAGGTTTTTTGATTTGCATGTCCAATTCATTGACGTCTACCCTCCCTAATTTGTTAATATATGCACTCAGGGATATAAATTTTCCCCTGAGTACTGCTTTGGCTGTATACCATAGATTTTGAAAGGATGTCTCATCATTGTAATTTTCTTCAAGGAAATTATTAATTGTTTCTATGATTTGTTCTCTAACCAATTTTGGAGAATCATGTTATTTAATTTCCAATTAATTTTTGATTTGGCTCTCCATGTACCCTTACTCATCATTTTTTTATTGTATTATGATCTGAAAAGGTTGCATTTGTTATTTCTGCTTTCCTGCATTTGTTTGCCATGTTTTTATGACCTAGTACATGGTCAATCTTTATGAATGTACCATGGGCTGCTGAAAAGAAGTTATATTCCTTTTTGTTCCTATTTATTTTTCTCCACATATCTATTAGCTCTAATTTTTCAGATTTCATTCACATCTTTTACCTCTTTCTCATTTATTTTTTATTTGATTCATCTAAATTTGATAGTGGTAGGTACAAGTTTCCCACTAGTATAGTTTTACTATCTATTTCCTCCTTCAATTCTATTAGTTTCTCCTTTAGAAATTTGGATGCTATACCATTTGGTGCATACATGTTGATTACTGATATTTCCTCATTGTCTATACTCCCTTTTATCGGGATGTATTTACCTTCTCTATCCCTATTTATCAGATATATTTTTACTTTGGCTTTGTCAGATATCATGATTACAACTCCTGCCTTCTTTCTATCAGTTGAGGCCCAATTGGTTTTGCTCCAACCTTTAATTCTAACCTTGTGAGTATCTACCCACCTCAGGTGTGTTTCTTGTAGACAATATATGGTAGGTTTTGGATTCTAATCCACTCTCCTATTTGTTTTCGTTTTATGGGTGAGTTCATCCCATCCACATTCAAAGTTATGATTGCCACTTGTGTATTCCCCAGCATTTTTATATCTTCTCTTACTGCTTCCCTTTATTCTTTTGCTATATCCTTTTAAACCAATGGTTTGCTTTTAATCAATCCCTCTAATCTCCTCCCTTAATATGCTTCCCTTTCTGGCCCCTCCCTTTTTGTTCCCTTCTTGTTTTTTTAGGGTCTTTTAAGTTCCCACCCCCTGCTTTTCCCTCCTTTTTTGTACTCCCACCTGCCCTAACCCCCCTTAGTTTTCCCTTCTCACTTTCCCTCTAGGATAAGATAGAATTCAAGACCCCAGTGGATCTCGGTGCTTTTCCCTCTCAGAATTGATTACACTGAGATTAAGGTTTAAGTATTACCTATTAGCTCTCTCTTTCTCTCCTTCTTATAAGAGTATTCTTTCCCTCCCCTTCCCATGTATATCTTTGTGTGATAAGTATTATCCTCTTTATTTTATTTCTTCAAGTATCTCTTGGTGCCATCTTCAATTCCCCCCCTCCATTTTTCTTTTTTTGCATATCATCTTATAGCACTTATTACCCCAATCTCATCCTGTGAATGATTCTTCTAATTACTATAATAGTGAATATAATTTTTGAGAGTTATAAATATCATTTCCCCCATATACTAATATATATAATTTGATCTTATTGTAGTCCTTAAAGAAGAAAGTTTGAATAAAAAAAACATTTTTCTCCTTTTCCCTCTCTTTCTTATTTACCTTTTCCTGTTTCTCTTGATCTTTGTGTTTGGATATCAAACTTTCCACTTAGTTCTGGTCTTTGCTTTACAAATATTAGGAAATTTTCTATTTTGTCGAATTTCCATACTTCCCCCTGGAAGTATATAGTCAGTTTTGATGGATAGGTGATCCTTTGTTGAAGACCCAATTCTCTTGCCTTTCTGAATATCATGCCAGGCCTTGTGATCCTTTAGTGTGGATGCTGCCAGGTCTTGTGTGATCCTGATTGGTACTCCTTGGTATCTGAATTGTCTCTTTTTGGCTTCTTGTTGAATTTTCTCCTTAGTTTGAAAGCTCTTGAATTTGGCAATTACATTCCTGGGAGTTATCTTTTGAGGATTTAGTGTAGAGGGTGTTCTATGAACTCTTTCAATGTCTATTTTGCCCCCTTGTTCAAGAACATCAGGGCAATTTTCTTGAGTTATTTCTTGTAGTATGATGTCAAGATTTCTGTTTATTTCTGGCTTTTCAGGTACACCAATGATTCTCAAATTGTCTCTCCTTGCTCTGTTTTCCTGAGCTGTCATCTTCTCAATGAGATATTTTATGTTTTCTTCTATTTTGTCAGTCTTTTGACTTTGCTTTATTAATTCTTATTGTTTTGCAAGATCATTGGCTTATAGTTGCCTAATTCTGGTCTTTAAAGACTGGTTTTCCTTTTCAGTTTAGTCTAGACTCCTTTTCATGGCTTCTAGCTTTTTCTTCAATTGGGAATTCTTGTCCTTTAAACTGTTATTTTCCCTTTGAACTATTTCCCACTTTTCTTGCCAGAAGGCTTCCATCTTTTTGATAAGCTCCAATTTAAATTCTTCAAGAGCTTGTGGACAAATTACATTTCTTTTGGAAGGTTTTGGTGCATTTATTTGAATTTCCTCCTCTATTTCCTCTGTAGCTGGGTTTTTCCTCTGTAAAAAATTTTCCAGGGTCAATGCCTTCTTTTTGTTTTTCTTGGAGCGAGGTTGTTATTCCTGGGCACAATTTTCCATCATTGTGGAGGTTTTTCCTTTCCTTTTTAGTTAGAAATCTGAGTGAGATGGGCAGGCTCTTTCTGTATGGAGTTAAGGAGCAAGGATTTTTGGCTGAGGCAAGCTCTCAAACCTCTGTCGCTTCTGCTGTTTGCTGCCCTTCTCTGTGTATCTTCCCACAAGTGCCCACGTTCTGTACTCTTCAGCCTGCTGGGGTTTCAGTATAGTTGTTCTCAGGGGTAGGTCTTTTGTGGTCTTAGTCAGCTCCCAAGGACCTAGAAGTGCCCCTTACTCACTCTAGAGGTGTCCCTCGCTCACTCGCTGATTCTGGCGTGCGCTGGCTCTGACTCTGGCTTTTCCGACCTCTGGTCTCACATCTCTAACTGCCTAGAAGGCATCTCAAACTATGTGTCCCAAAGACATATTAAACTCAATATGTCCAAAACTGGACACATTACCTTTTCCCTCAAACCCTCCCCTCTTTCTAACTTCCCTATTACTGTCATAGGTACCATCTTCCTCCCAATTTTCCAAGCTAACAGTCTAGGCATTACCCCCAACTCCCCACTCTCTCTCACTCACCATATTCAATCAAGTATCAAGTGCTATCAAATCTACAGTCTTTTGGATACCAAGTTCCCTTCTCTCTTCTGACACTACAACCATTCTGGTGAAGGTCACATCTCCTCACACTTGGATTATTCAATGGCATTCTAGTTGGTCTCTCATTCTCAAATCACACTCCCACTCTAGTTCATATTCTATTCGACTATCAATTCTCCCTTCCTAAAGCCCAGGTTTAACTATGGCTCCTTTTATTCAATAAACTCTAGAGGTTTCCTTTACCTCCAGGATCAAATATAAAATCATCTGTTTGGTTTTTAAAGCTCCTTCGACAAGATGACTTTCCCAGTGTTAATGCTAATACATTCCCTCTGAGACTCTATTTTATCATGTACATACTTGTTTTCATTTTGTCTCCCTATTAGACCATGAACTCTTTGAGGTCAGGGCACTCAATAGATGCTTAATAAATACCTGTTGACTGACAGAGTGATTGACTCATAGGTAAATGGTGGGGAAGCTCATCATGCTTATGCCATCATGTTTATGTGGGTCACATTCAATCTTGAGTTGGGTCCACAAAATATCACCTATCTCCATCTTGTTTAGCATTCACCCATCATTACATGTGGGAGATCTTTGAATACAGCTGAAATCTAATGATAGAGGTAAAAATATTCCCAAATAAGAGTAGAAGATTCTGTAGAAGCATTTAGGGTAACAATGAATACCAGTTATAGGACTGTCAAGTCAACCAAAATTCATTAAGCACCAGCCACATGTCAGGCACAGTGCTGAAAACTACCTATACAAAGAAAGTCAGAGATAATCCCTACTGTAAAAAAGCTTAAAGACCTCTAATGAAACCCTCATCCCCACCCTGAGGCATCACATTTCATTTGGGGGTAATTCTGATTGTTAAGCCAGGAAATTTTTCCTCACCTCAAACCTAAATCGACCTCTGAAATTTCTACCCATTGCTCCTGGTCCTGCTCTCTGAGGCCAAATAAGTCAAAACTCTCTTGCACACAATGGTTTTTCACAAATGTGAAAATAATGTTCTCTTAGAGTCTTCTTCAGTCTAATCATTCCAAGTCCCTTCAACTAATCTTCACATATCAGGGACTCAGGACATTTCACTATCCTGGTTCCTTGCTTTTTTATGTTCTCCAGTTTTTAATGTTTATATTAAAATGTTGTACCCAAAATGAAGCAAAATATTCCAGACATGTCCTACCTAGTATAGAGGATACAGAGACTATCACCTCCTTATTTCTAAAAGCTATGTCTCTCTTAAAGCAGCTCAAGATTTCACTAGTTCTTTAGTCACATCACACAATTGATTTATATTGGACTTGTGGCCCACTAAAACACTTACATTTCTTTTAAACAGAATGATTTTGAATCATAAATCCCCTCCCTATCCTTTAATAATGGCCTTAATTTTCTGAACTCAAGTGTAAAACTTTACATGTATCCCTATTTAATCCCATTTTTATTTTATTCAGTCCAAAGCTCTAAGCCTGCTAAGATCTTTTTGGATCCTGACTCTGTCATCTAGTATGTTAGTCAGCTAACCCTCCTGGCTTTGCATCATCTTCAAATTTATGAAGATTATTCTATGTCTTTAGTCAAACCAATGGTCCAAAAACATTAACCGGCATAACCAAGCACATACCTCTGGGGTACTAGAGACCTCCAGCCAAGTTGCCATTGAATTATTAACAACTATTTTTGAGTCTAGTCATTAAAACAGTTCCAGAGCCATTTAGCATGATTGTCTAGTCCATATCTTTTCATCTTCATCATATGCATAGTATGAAATATTTTAGGAAAAGCTTTGTCAAGATCTAGGTAATCTACATCCTCAGCATTCCCTTATCTATCAGTCTAGTAATTCTTTTTTTCTTAAATCTTACTTTCTGTCTTGGAATTGATACTGAGTATTGGTCCTAAGACAGAAAAGCATCAAGCCCAGGGTCACACAGCTAGGATGTGTCTGAGGACAGATTTGAAACCAAGACCTTCCATTTCCAGATCTGGTACTCTATCCACTAAGTCACCTAGCTGTCCCTCAGTTTATTAATTCTCAGGAAAAAAAAAGAAAGAAAGTTACTCTGGCATAATATATTCTATTTTTTAAAAATTTACACACACAAACCTATTATTGGATATTGAGGCCATTTGCAGATACATCGTACCAAGAATCAATAGTACAATTGCACATGGTAGGTCAAGTACAGAGGTTATAGACAGTACTTTACATCAGGTACTGGAGTTTCATTCTTAACTAAAAGCAAAAAAAAAATCTGATTTCTCTTTCCTCTCCATCAGTCATTCAACAAGAATTTGTTAAGCACTTATATCTTAGGTTTTGTGCTGAACTGGGAAAAGAAAGACACAAACACAAAACCCGCTGTTTGGTGTAGAAACTCCTTAATAACTTAGATCCAACCTATCTTTCCAGTTTCCTTTTTCTTTTAAAATTTAAATTTTATTTTTTTCAATTGCATGTATAAACAATTTTAAATTTTATGACATTTTGCAATCCAGATTCTTTCCCTCCCTCCTTCCCCTTTCCCCTCCCTGAGAGGGCAAATAGTCTGAAATACACCAGTGATTTCATTTAATACATATTTCCATATTCCTCATGCCATCATACATACTAGAAATATATTGCACATATAAGAAAAAACTCATGAAGGAAATAAAATGAAAAATAGTGTTTAGATTTGCATTCAGATCCCAATAGTTTCTTCTGTGGCTGTGAAGAGCCTTTTTTATCATGTTTCCCTGGGGAGGGGGGATAGTTTAGTCATTCATAGTTGATCATCATGTAATATTTCTGTTATTATATACAATGTTCTCCTGGTTTTCCTTATTTCACTTTGCATCACTTTATATAAGGCTTTCTAGGCTTTTATGAAATTATCCTGTTCATTATTTCTTATGGCACAATAATATTAAATTAGAACCCATATATCACAATGTGTTCAAGCCATTATCCAACTGTTGAACATCTCTTCCATTTCCAATTCTTTGCCACAACATAAAGAACTCCTATAAATATTTTTATACATATAAGTCATTTTCCTTTTTTCTTTGATCTCTTTGGGATATAGTGGTATTGCTAAATCAAAGAATATGCATACTTTTATGGCTTTTGGGGCATGTTTCCAGATTACACTCTGGAATGTTTGTACCAGTTCACAGCTCCATCAACAATGTATCATTTTCCCTTTCGGTCATATTAGCTAGTCTGATACATGTGAGGTGGTATCTCGATTTGTTTTAATGTGCACTTCTCAAACCAATAGTGATCTGGAATATTTTCCACATGACTATAGCTAGTTTTAATTTCTTCATCTGAGAACTGCCTATTCATAACCTTTGGAATGGTGTATTCTTAAAAGAAGCCATAACAGCTCTTAGTAATCATTATTTCCCTTTCTAGATGTTCATTAACCATCTCTTGAATGATCTGTTTTAGAAATATTTTAGGGTTAGAAACTAATAATCCATGATTTATCATTTATATACTATCATCCATCCCTTTTTGAAAATCAGGTCAACTTTTTCCCTTCTTCGCTCTTGTGGTATGGCTTCCATTTTTCATGAACTTGCAGATATTTCTGATGACTCAGAAACCACATCTGCTAGTTCTTTCAGTAGCCAAGAATGAATGTAGTTCATCTGGACCAGGTGACTTCAGTTCATTCAGAGCATTTCTTACTAGGATACCAACTCTCTTAGCCATTTTTTTTTGACCATTTCCAATGCAAAAGTCATTCTTCTTGGCAGAGAAACAAGAGGAGAAAAAAAATTCCTTCCTTCTCTCTATTGTCATTTGTCATTGTTCCTTGCTCCCCAAATAGCAGACTTATCCTTTCTTTGATCTTTCTCTTTCTCCTATTAAACTTTGAAAAGCAAAAAACCAAACTAATTGTTGTCCTTAACTTCCTTCACCAGCCTTAGTGCATTTGGAGCTCAAGAACTACTGGTATTGTTTTCTCAAGACCAAGCCATACCCATATTCATCCTCTGTTAATTTTCCTGGCTTTCCCATTCTGTATTCTTTGGTGGTGATAGTGTGTGTGTGTGTGTGTGTGTGTGTGTGTGTGTGTGTGTGTGTAAGTATTTTATTTCTGCATATTTCTTTTTAAAATCCAAATTCTTTAAAGAGTTCCCTGAGCAGTCACATTACTCACTTCAGAGAATTCCACTTTTTTCCTCCTCATTGGAAATGTTTCTCTTTGTGTATTCAGAACTTCATCCTTGAGTATTTTCCATTCCCCCCTCCTTGACTTTCTTCCCTTGAAGAATTATATCCCATAGCAGCCCACATGTATTTCCTTGGAGCCACTTGATCCAGAATCAGATCTGCACCCCCACATTCTAGCTTTGTCATTGATTAGTTGGGGAACTTTGACTCTGCCTCTCTCAGTTTTCTCCTTCATAAAATGAAGAAATAGGTCTAAATGAACTTTCAGGTGGATTCTAGCAATGATCTGTGAACTCAATGAAACAGCTACCTATAAAGGTCTACTATATATATGGGGGAGTGTGCATATTTTAGAGCTCATCTGAGGCTTGGTGGCTGTTGTCTCTGCATTGGTAAAGACCAGAATATACACAATTATAAACAAAAGAAGGTAAGTTAAGTCAATGAGCACTCTTTTAAAACCCCTTACCTTCTGTTTTAGTATTCTAAGACAGAAGAACGGCAAAGGCTAGGTAATTCACTGTGCCACCTGGATGCCTCCAACAAGCATTTACTGAGCTCCTTCTATTTGTCAGGCACTGTGCTAAGTATGCTGAAGACATGATAAAAAGTGAAAGCAGTCCCTGCCCTTTAGGAGCTTATAATCTAATAGAGGAAAGAACATGAAAATAACCACAAACACTCCTGTACCTATCTGGTGCAATTTTTTGTGTACAGGATACTATGTACCTTGTATATACAGGATAGCTTGAAGATAATAGCCTTAAAGGGGACCAGGAAAGTTTGCAGAAGGTGGGATTTTTAGCTGAGACCTGAAGGAAGCCAGGGAGATGGGAGGTAGAGATGAGGAAGGAGAGAATTCCAGAGGAGACAACCAATGAAAATTCAGTCAGCAGATAGTGTCTTGCATGAGAAACAGTGAGGATGCCAGAGTCATTAGGTGGTAGAGAACATGGAGTAGTGTAAGGTATGAGAAGACTGGAAAAGAAGGAAGAAGCTAGGAAATGGAAGGCTTTAAAAGGTAAGTAGATGATTTTATATTTGATTCCAGAGTTACTAGGGAGCCTCTAGAGTTTATTGAATAGGGGAGGTGACATGGTCAAGTCTGCATATTAGGAATGTCCCTTGGCCAGTAGAGTGGAAGATGGACTGGAGTAATGAGAGACTAGAGGCTAGGAGACCAAGCAGAAGGTTGGAATAATCCAAGTATGAGATGTTAAGTAGACCAAGTAGGTAAAGCTCATTGGAGAGAAGGAAGTATTTATGAGAAATGTTGTAAAGATAGAATTGAGAAGACTTGGCAAATGAAGGGTGAGAGAGAATGAGGAATAGTGACTAGAACCAAGTTCCTGGGCTGGGAGACTGGGATGATGGTGTTCTCAACAATAATGGGTAAATTTAGAAGAAGGGAGAGTTTAAGAGGGCATTAGCTAGCTGGAAAGACCTAACTGTTTGTTTTAAAGAGCTTGGCACCTGCAGCTGGGAAGGAAAGAAGGGAACAAATATTTATTAAGGTGTGCCAGGCATTAGTAACTTTTAAAGAGTGGTACTATTATTATCCCTCTTTTACAATTGAGGAAACTGAGGTCTACAGAGGTTAAGTGACTTTCCCAGGATCATTCAGCTGATAAATGAGGATTGATTTGAACTCAGCTTTTCTTGACTTCAGGGAATAGTTCTATCTACCACACCCCTTGGCTGGTAGAGAGTGAGAGGCTTCAGATCCAGGCTTTGACAGACCAGGACAAGAAAATCTGAGAAGATGCTTCCTGTTGGTTCATGAGCAAGGAGTTCTGCCTTTTCTTTGAAATACAACAAAAGTTCATATTTTAAGCTAAAAAAGTCATGTCACCTATGCTCCTTTAAACAAAGAGAGCCAAGGACCTCAGCTGGACCAGAAGCTAGTGATGATGATGATTATGAATTCAGTGATACAACATCTGGAGGACTAGAATCCAGAAGAACAGTATCCAGCAACTTAGGCTGTGGGTCTGTCTGAACAGTGTGAAGTGAAGGCTATGTATGATATGGGCTTGGGCACCAGTCAGCAATTGGAATCCCCAATTGACATCAGCAGCCTTATTGGAGGTGTGAATTGTTTCTCCACATCTATTTCCTTTTCAGGGGTATGCTGGAGCCAGCTTGGCTCCCAAGATCTGATTATTAAAATTTCAATGTGAGCCTTTTACACCTTAGAAATTGGCAAATGCTACAAATCAGGCCTTAATTATTATTTTCTTGATTGCCTATACTTAAAGAAAATGATGGGGGAAATGCTAATGATGCAAATTAAACTAAAAAGTGTGTCGTGTGTACTCCCTTATTGTCTGGAGAGCTGGTTGTTAAACATTTCACAAAATAGCTCTGTCCATACAAATTCATGCAATGGCCTGGTCACGTGTGTTCTCAAAACATCTATGTCTTCCATATGTGTTTCCTACATGTATCTACTCTCCCTACTACGGTTGTACATATTTGGGGGACAGTGGGCCCTAGATGTAGGAGAGAAAGGTTTTGTTGCCTCCTTTCTTATCATGCCATTTTATTAAATACCTTTTCTATGTGTCCTCTGGCTGACTCTTAAAGGTAAACACATTGGTATGGGCTAACAGACTATGGTTTTAGGGAAAAATCGACTTAAAGAATTCCTTGAACCTAGGATAGCTGTTTCCTGGGAGACCCAGCCAGATAGATGAAGATGCCTTAGGCATTATTTGTGTGAACTATTGTGCCACATAATGAGATAGGAAAGGTAGGTATTATAGGGAGAGAGGAATATCACAGTGACAAATAAGGTACAGTCCCTGACCTCAAAGAGAGCAATCCCACAAATCTAGTGCTTTTTAGGAGAGAGGGAGTATTGTAGTTTTTTTCAACTCTGGTTTTCTCAACTAGGCTATAAGCTCCTGGGGAGTCTTGTTTACGTCTTGTTTATCCATCCTGTTAGTGCCTAACTCATAGCAGACTCTGAGTGAGTGTTTGTTGAATGAACTAAATAATTTAAAAGTTAAACTTATTTTTAAAGAAGTTTTTTGCCCACTCCTCAGGGACTGTTCACCCTCTCTAATGGTTGTGTTCCTTTTCCTGTAACATTTGGAATGTTGGAAATGTTTGTAGAATTCTAAGAGTTAAGAAGCTCCCATGGCTTTAAAAAGATGTGTTCACCATTGAAGATTGTATTAAATGCTTCTCCAAAAGGGAAAAATCTAAAGGAAAAAAGGGAGTAAGGAGGAGTGGGGCTTCTCATTTTTTGAACAGCTCAGCAGTGGTAGTGCTCCAGTCAGCTGCTCCACCCCAGCAAAATATTGCAGCAGGGAAACCTGCCTGTGGCCTCCAAATTTAACCCTTCCATAGCCCTCACTTCAATAAAACATTGAGAAAAAGATCAGAAGCACAAGTTGCTCACTAAGGGGGTGAAATAAAAGACTGGTTTGAATGTTGCTCCACCCCTGACTTTCTTCCCCCAAAGAGCCTTCTGTTCAAAGAAATTAAAGGACTGCTAGCAGTTCACAAACTCAGGACAGAAGAGCTTTGCTATATAGCTGGTGAATGGATTGTGGGTAAGCAGACATTGAACATTTTTCTGCTTGTGAACTTTTGGAGACCACACAAATGAAAGACCATTTGTCCCTGGACAAATACTCACTGCAGAAAGCAAAGAAGCCTTGAAGAGGAAGTGGAACTTGGCTTTGTATTTTCCTTTTTTTGTTCAGACAGACAGACAGAGAGATACAAAGAGAGACAGAGAGAGGAGAGACAGACAGACAAAGACAGAAGGAGAGACAGAAAGGGAAGAAGAGAGAGAGGAGACAGACAGAGAAGAGAGAGAGAAGAAGAAGAGAGAAGAGACCGAGAAAGAGAAACTAACTCGCAAGACTTATTTTTCAGATAAAAGAACCTTGACTAATATGTTGAATATTGCTAAGAACATGTGTTTACATGTTCCTGTGCCACAGTGGTTGAAAAAATGCTATTTTTGAAAAATAAAAGCCCACATAAGCTTCCATTTCTTGTAGTCTTCTTCCCCTTCCTGTCTCTCAGCTTTCATTTCACAAATGGCCACAAATGCATGACAAGCTTTTGGGACACTTCCTAATCTCTAGCATTGCCATCTCTCCATTGTCCTTTCAGGGCTACCTCAGAAAGGCCCCACAGCTGAACTTTGGAAAGCCCTCTGGTTTTACGTCAGGGAAACACTTGTTTGCCCTAAAAACAGATGCCAGAGTTATAAGGCTTTTTTTGAGAAAGAAAAAAAAAATCCAAACTAAAACAGAAGAGATATTTTAAGTGTACGTTGGGGTTTTCAGTGCCTACTTGCTAGCGCACCTTACTCTTTATACACCATCGAGTTCTAAAATCAAGCTAAGCCAGGCCTTGAATATTGTACTTTTAAAACAGGCCAAATAGGGGTTTTGCCGTAATTGGATCACTTACTGTGTGACTAATCACAGTCATCTGTAACCACAGTGACTGTGGTTTTAACCTTACTTGGTCATTTGTAAACCACATTGATGACCCAGCCATCTGTAGCTAGGCTGCCTCTGTCTGAGCTTCACAGTCCATCCCTAGAGTGTCTAAGGAGATTGGGCCTCACATCTGGGATGGGAAGTGGCTTACTCACAGTGCGCTGTCCAGGAAGGAAGGGTCTGTGCAGTCAGAGGCTGGGTTTTGCTCACTTTAAACCTTTTCCAGTTCAAAACTTTCCCCACTGAATTCTTTGAATTCAAATCTGATTTTTTGGCTTTAGAGTCAGCCAGGCAACAGGCATTTAAGCTCTGGGCCAGGTACTAGCTACGGCGGGAAGGTACAGAAAGGCAAAAACACAGCCCTTGCTTTCTAGGAGTTCACATTCTAAAGGGAGAGATGCCTAAAAAATTGGCGATAGAAGATAAAGATGGTATAAACAGAAGGTAATCTCAGAGGGAAGGCATGGGGGGGGGGGGGTGGAAGGGAAAAGAAATTAGCTGCAGGCTTTGCAAAAGATGCTTCTTTGCCTTTATAGATAGGACGGTGGGCTCCATTTCATTTAGACAGCACTGAGGTCCCCAAGGGGAAAATGGAGAGCATAGGCTCCACTTTTAAAGAAAAAAACACCATGTCCCCCTCTTTCTTAGCTTCCTCCAAGTCTGGCGGCAAGATGGAGGCATCTTCTGGCTTCCCTTTATAGAATGATCCAGGCCACTACTTCTTCCTTTATTGTCTAAGGAATCCCCTTCACTCCTACAGCTTTTACTAATCATTGTATCAATCCGTGCAATGTTTCTGATTATAGCATTGTTCACCAGTGTTTCCCCCGCAGCCTCACCATAGAAATACTGTTGCCCTCAGACGGGAAATGTGTCTAGTAGATAGAAATGAACCTCTTTTTCCCAACATAGGCAAAACTAACCATTTACATGACTTGGGGGACTTAAAAACTCAGTTAAGGATGTGGCTTACAAATGATATAAATGATTTCATTTTTTCCCTTCTTCTCACCACTTCCCCGGAGCATCTCTAGAGGAACAACTTCTGTCTCTGCTAACCTCTTTATCCCAGAAGCCAATAGCCAGAATCCATTGGTGACCAGTTTTGCTGGACAACCTGATGAACTTGAGTACCATTCAGAGCAGCGGCATTTCGAGCTACTACTAAGGAATTTTGAATAGTGTTAGAAGAGCTTTTTTTCTCCTCACATAGAAGGTAGGTGAGGTGCTATAGGTAAAGTTGGTAAGACCTGAATTCAAATCCTACACCTAGCAAATATTGCCCGAAGGTCAGTGGGTAGATTGCTTAACATCTCAGTGCCCCCACTAAATTGCAAGGAGGTTCCTAACCATAACTGTTAGAGAGTTTATTTATAAGTGGTGCTGTTCAGTTGTTTCAATCAAGTCTTATTCTATGACCCTCTTTGGGCGTTTTCTAGGCAAGAATAGTAGAATGGTTTGACATTTCCTTCTCCAGCTTATTTTACATATAAGGAAACTAAGGCAGGCAGAAGTTGAATGACTTGTCCAGGGTCACCCAACTAGTACTCAGAATGATGAGTCTGACAGGCTCCAGGCCCAGCATTCTTTTTTTTCCATCTTTATTTTATTTTAATATCAGATTTCCACATAAGTTTTCCAGAGTTAAATGATTCAAATTGTCTCCCTCTCTTCTTCCCTCCCTTCCTTCTCGAGTTGACAGACTATTCAATATGGATTGTAAATGTATTATCACACAAAATACATTTCCATATTATTCATTTTTATAAGTGAATAATCTTATAAAACTAAGTCATATGCCCATGTAAACAAATGATAAATCATATGTTGTCTTCTGTGTTTCTATTTCCACAGTTCTTTCTCTGGATATGGATATGGCATTCTTTCTCATAAGTCCCTCAGAATTGTTCTGGATCATTGCATTGCTGAGAATAGCCAAGTTTATCACATTTGATCATCCCACAATATTTCAGTTAGTCTATGTAGTATTCTCTTGGTTCTGATTATTTCACTGCATCAATTCACTTAGGTCTTTCCAGTTCTTTTTGAAGTCATCCTGTTCATCATTCCTTATAGCACAATGGTATTCCATCATCAGCATATCCCACAGTTTGTTCAGCCATTCCCCAATCGAAGAACATCACTTTAGTTTCCAATTCTTTGCAACCACAAAAAGCGCAGTTATAAATATTTTTGTATAAAAAGGTCCTTTCCCATTTTAGGCCCAGCATTCTATCTGCTGGGCCTTCCAACTGCCCTCAAGTAGCTCCCAGTAGTACACAGAAGTTTTACTTAACTGGCTAACTCCCTCTGTCATACACACACTTTAAAAAAAAAAGAAAAGAAAACATCTTTGTAAAGTGACTGATTTTCTTTAAGATGAGGAGAAGCTAAGAGGAATTGTCTCTCCTCAATGAGGGAAGGAAGCAACAAATGGGAAGAAACTCTACTGGCAATGCTTGTGAAATCCAAAACCGGATTGGTAAGAAAAACATCATAAATTATGGATCCCCTGGAGCCGCCTCCAGCCTGTCATGTGCATGATCTGTCTCCATTGTACTTTTCTGTGTGGGTGAAACTGTTGTAAACTAACACAAGCATGAGTTTCTGCCCAGGATCCCTCACTGCCTGCTGTTGCTCGCATAGACTGGTGCCTTCCAGCACCAACACCCCCAATGGAAACCAAACGTGCCATGTAACTGATAGCAGCCCGGTGGGCAGGCCCAGGCCCTGGAAGAGGAGAGGAGGCTGGAGCTGAGTCTGGGCCACTGGAGCTTAGCACTGGTGGAAGCGCCAGCTGCAAGGACAGGGATGCCCAGTCTCCCCCAACACAAGGCTCTCCATTGTTCCCCTAGGACACTGGTTTAAAAGACAAACAGATTAGCCCAGAGAGGCTGGGAGGAGGAGCTCAGAGGTTGGGGCAGAGCTGTCGGTGTCAGCAGGAGCTCTGTACTTTGTGACTTGAGGAGAATCAGGGCTCAGAAATCGCCTGAAGGATCCTGGCCCTGGGTGTGGAGGCTGTGGGAGGGAGGAAGAAAGGATGAGACTTTTAGAAAGAAAAGAAGAGAGGAAGAGGCCAGTAGTGGTTGAATGGATTGGGGTTTCCAGAACTCCTATAATTTTGTGGGGGCAGGGGGAGGTAGGAACACTCTGACCCAGCTGGCAGCCTTTCTGCCCCTTAGACATTCTTATGATTATAAGAGCTACAGCCAAAACATGTCTCCTACTGGGAGTCTGTGTGGTGTGGCAAAAAGTGTCCTGGATCCAGAATCAAAAGAGCTGGGTTTGAATTCTGCTTGGGGTTACAGTGCAAAGAACACTGGCTCTGAAATCTTGAATCTCTCTTCTGACACCTAAGACCTGTGGGACTTTGGACAAGTCACTTAACCTCCCTGGATCCCAGCTTCCCCTTCACTGGTAAAAATGAAGCAGTTGGACTTGATGGATATGGAGGTACCTGCTAGCTCTAGGATCTATGATAATACCCTTCTAGTTTGGGGACCTTGGACAAGTCACAAAAACTGGAAAAAAAAAACTTAAAATTTTGTCAACTTGAAAATAGCAAAGGTAATATTTGCACTATCTGCTTCTCAGGGTTGTTGTGGGAAAAAAAAAAACATTTTGAAAACGATAAAGTACTAGTTAACTGTGTGGGGCCCTTTCATTGGTCATAAGATCATAGACTTCTAGCTGAAAGGGACCCTAGACTTTTAGTCCAGAACCCCATATAAACTTAACTATTGTGGTCTTTTTTTGTAAGGATTTAAATGAGGCAATCATTCTAAAGTGCTTAATGCAGAACCTGGCACATAGTAAGGGCTTCATAAATTTAGTTGTGATGAGAAAGAGGAGGAGGAAGAGGTAGCTAGAGGAAGAGGAAAAAGACAAGGAGGAAGTAGAAGAAGAAGAGGAGAATGATAAATGCTTTGTTGCTGGGTCCTGACTTAATGAAGACCTGCTGACCAATGATATAGTCTTAGAGGACCCAGATTTATCTCTATGCTTCAAGAGGCATCTAGAGGAATCTTATTTATTCTTTACTTAATGGTACATCACAAAATCTCTCGTGGAATCATAGATACAAATGAGTTCTCAGAGACAATCTAGTTCAGCCTCTTCATTTTTTGAATAAGCAAACTAAGGCCGAGGGAAGAAAAAGGATTTGTCTAAAGTCAAAAAGGTAGTATCAGAGATAGAATTTGAATCTAGGTTCTCTGACTCCACAGCCAGTTATCTTTACATTATACCATGTTGCCTTAAAGTTGAGAGGGACCTCAAACCATAAATAGTCTGGACTATATATGAATAGGCATTGCTACTATGACTTTCCCAACAAATGATCATCTAGTTCAGTGATGGCAAACCTTTTAGAGACCAAGTGCCCAAACTGCAACCCTCACGATGACTGTGAACCACCCCCTTAATGCAGGTAGGGAATGAAGGAAGCACTCCCTTTGGGCTGCTAGATAGAGGGGTGAGTGATATGAGAAATGTTCTCAGGTATAGGGGAGAGGGTGAAGGAAGCAGCCCCCTCCAGCACACTCTGGCACATGTGCCATAGGTTCGCCAACATGGATCTAGCCTCTGCCTCAAGACTTTTAGTGATAGGGAACCTACTTCCTTCCTAGGCAGCCCGTTTAGAACATGCTGATTGTTAGGAAACTTTCCTTTACATTGAGCCTAAATAGGAAACATCTACTCATTGTTTCCAGTTCTACCTTTATTGGCCTTCATGCAATACAGTGAATTGGGGGAGCGCAGTAGCAAAAGTTCAGCACAAATAATAATAATTGCTTTTGTTATTATGCTGCTTTTCAATTTAGAAAGCACTTTTCTAAAGGAAATTATCATTATTCCCCTTTTATAGGTGAGTAAACTGACACCAAGAAATAAGTGATTTGCTAGTCACACAGTTATTAAATGTTGAGCCTGAGCTCAGAGTCAGGACAAAAAATATTTAAGAATCCTACAGATCTTCTGACCCTAGTGACAGTGCTCTTCCAGTAATATCACCTGGCCTTTTCTAATAAGTTTAAAGGGATATCATAGCATAGAGTACATTATTTATGTGTGGGTGGCATAGTGAATAAAGCATGAGGCCTGGAGTCAGGAATATGCTTTTTCCTGAATTCAAATCCAGCCTCAGACACTTGTTAGCTGTATGACACTGGACAAGTCACTTAATCCTATTTGTCTGAGTTTCCTCATCTGTACAGTGAGCTGCAGAAGAAAATACAAACCAGTCCAGTGTCTCTGCCAAGAAAACGGAGTCACAAAGATTTGGACCCAACTGAAAAGGGACTAAATAACAACAATCTATGTGCTAGAATGAAATGCAAGATGAAGGGAGAAAATGTCAACACTTGGGCCTTCCATTGGAGCCTGGAGTGAATAAGAGTTTGTTAAAGTTGAAGTTAGGCTTTCCATCTGTGTCGGCTTTCCTCCCCCCCCCGCATGACAGATGCAAAGAGGGAGAAGTCTAGGCTAAATGCTCTAGGGAGGAGTTGGGGGAGGCACAGCTCGCTCAAGGAGAGAGAAAACCACCCAAGGGACTTAAAGAAGATAGAACTGTTTTCCTTCTGTTCGTTCTCCAGACTGGAGCGATTGGAGCCTTATCAGTTAGTCCACTAAACGTAGGGTGATTTTTCCTTGGGAGTAGATGGGCTCTGACCTCTCTCATTATCCTTCCTGTGGAAACTTCTGGACTGAACTCTTGTTTAAGAGACGAAAATAAAAGGCTGAAGCCACGACCCTTTTCCTGATGTTCCCTGACCATGCCCATTCCCTCCCCCTTCCAGTTTTCTTGGCAACAAGGTGGACAGACCCCTCGCAGCAGATTCAGATTTGCTCGCTGCCAAATTGCCCTGCTGTTGTCTCTCTTTTAGCTGCTGTAACCAACAGTGAGTTATGAGATTAAAGTTACGGAAAAAAATGGACTCGTTCTGCAGATGTTGTCTGGGACAGGCTGCTTCTAGAAAGCCTGTGTGGGTTAGAGCCCTTATTTATTTATTTGTTTGGGGGCAGGCAAACAGCCTCTCATTTGTTCTTGGTCATATTCTGGGTTTTTTCCCCTTCTTTTAATGAAGGGTCAATTATTGGCCTTAAAAAAAGGGAGACTGTCTGGCAAGGACACGATTACTGAAATGAATGGCGAGTTGGGCTTTCTCACGGGGGCAGGGAAAAATGAAAAAATCCAAATCGAGTTTGACTTGTGAGTTAGGCCAAAGCACTAGAGGAAAATTGAAGGGTTGGGGGGAGGAGAAAAGGGTAATATCTTCATAAATTTCTGTTCCAGGAAGTCACTCCCAGTAGGGGGTGGAGAAAGGAAGGGGATGTGAGAGACAGACAAGCAGAAACAGAGGCACACGGAGGCAGAGGCATCCCTTAAGGAGGACAGGGGTGGGGGTGGGGGTGGGGCTCACCTTACTTTCATTGATTTTTGCCAGTGTGGGGGGTGATACAGGGAGTGGGGAGAAGGGGCTAGTGAGGGAATATGCACATTTATGGGTAAAATGCTGTCAGCTGTTCAATGCTGTAACAGCTGGTACCTGCAGACCAAAGTACAGTGTACATTAGCAACATCATTATTTAGCATTACAGCATTAAAAAGATAATTACTAGTTAGTGAAACAGAGGCTAGATAGAACCGACGCCACAGATTCCCTTGGCTTCTACTCTCTGGCTACCAGGGTAATTTAAAAGTGTTTACAGAGCTTCCACACCTGTTACAGAATCATGGCGTTTAGAACTTTCTGGACTCACAAGGAAAAAGCCAAGAAGTTAGGGTACAAGGGACAAGAAAATTGTTACCATTCAGTTATGCCTGACTCTTAGTGACCCTAATTGGGCTTTTCTTAGCAAAAAATCCTGGGGTAGTTTGCCATTTGTTTGAAGAAACGGAGGTAAACAGGGTTAAGTGACTATCTGAGGACTGTACAATAGTGTCTGAGTCCAGATTTGAACTCAGGATCTTCCTGACTCCAAACCACCTAGTTGGCTGAAGAAAATATAGTCACAAGTAAAGCCTCTAAAGTCACCAGGCGAGGGTAGCTGGGTAGCTCAGTGGATTGAGAGCTAGGCCTAGAGATGGGAAGTCCTGGGTTCAAATGTGACCTCAGACACTTCCTAGCTGTGTGACCCTGGGTAAGTCACTTAACCTCCATTGCCTAGCCCTTGCCACTCTTATGCCTTGGAACCAAAACATAGTATGGATTCTAAGGTGGGAGGTAAAGGTTTAAAAAAAATAAACAAATAAAATAAATAGTCACCATGGCCTTATTCTACCCTAGTGGCAAGAACACTAGATTTGGTATCAGAAAACACGGCTCTGCTACTTTCTATGTGACTTTGGACAAGTCACCATCTCCCTGGGCTTCAGTTCCCTTATCTAAAGTAATGGACTAGATAGATGGCTTCTCAGGCCTCTCCTAAGTCTATCATCTTTTTCTTTCCTATTAGGATCCTTTCTCTTGACCCATGACATGGTCATGGGAATTGATAAACTAGTTCATCCTCAGATTCTTTCAAGGTTTTTCTGGGTAATACTATCTAGGGAAAGCCTTCCCCAATCTCTTAACATAGGAGTTTAAGTTCTGTTAAAAACTTCTATTTACTTATCTGTTGTATTTCCCAAGCCCATCATGCAGCAAGATGGAAGCTCATTGAAGGCAGGAAATGTTTATGCATTGTTTTTCTATCCCTAGAGCCTGGCACAGTGCCTCTCACAGAGAAGCTGTTTAATAAATGCTTGCTAAATTGAATTATGTCGCTTTCTCTTTCATCTCTACTATCTGAAGTGAATATACAAGAGATTTAGTTCATATCACAGATTTAAGATAAAATTGGTGTGGCTCAGTGAGGCTCCAAAGCTTAGACTTTAACTCTCCTACTTTGTTTTGAGCAAGAATAAAGCCAGAATCATTTTCAGCCCCTGATTTCTCACCTGTGAAACTGACAATGCTGCACTGATTTCTCCCGTATCAGGAGAAATAAAATGTTATCAGTCCCATCAATGATAAGGGGCTTGATGCATAAAGGAGGGAGGGCAGAGAACTACTGCTAATTTTAATAATAAAATAAATGCTCCAAGAGATGTATTTTCTGAATAACAGTGAATTATATTGCATAAACACATATAAAGTGAAGGATAGCAGGAAGCTTAGAGATCATCTAACTCCAGCCTTTCCTTTTCCAGAGAGGTTGACTTGCCCAAGGACAAACCACTAGGTAGGGGTTAGAATTGGGAATAGAAAACATATTTCTGGGATTTTGCCCACTGAACCTTGACTAGTATGCAGATGGGACTAGAATAGAGAATGTGTTACAACTACATCCATGTTACCCAGGCTGTACCTCTCACATATGGTTAGCTAAAGGTGCTATCTGGATAAAACAGGAAATTTCGGACTGTAAAGCCACTTTAAGGTCAACAATTCAATTCAATAACCATTTAATAAATGCCAATTCTGTGCAAGGCAGTGGGCTTGGCACTAAGGATACGAAGACAAATGGGAAAGCATGCCTTAAAGGAGCTACCACTGATGAGGGAAGTCCATGCCACTTCAGTTTGCTCACTCTTGAAGTCACTTGCTTTGTTCTTCACTCCAGGAAGCCAGTGTGTCTTTCCATTAATCGGTATCAATACATCCAACCAGTAACATAAGGTTTTATTAATTAGGTTTGCCAAAATGAATTATTTTATAGCATTTGAGAAGGAAGGACAGAGACAATTATTAAGTGCCTACTACATGCTATGCATTGTGTTAAGATGCTTTATAAATGTTATCTCAATGGATCCTTACAACAGCTCTGTGAAATAGGTGCTATTATTTCCCAATTTTACAGATTTGGAAACTGAGGTAGATAAAACTTATTAATTGCCTTGTCCAGGATCACCCAGCTTGCAAGTGTCTGAGAATAGAGCTGAACTCAGATCTTCCTGACTCTAAACCCAGCATTCTACCTATTGTGCAAACTATGAGCCACCTGGGTGGGGGAGAGGGGAGGGAAGGAAGTATCCCTACTCCCGAAGAAAACCAGAGTAAGACTATTAAAAAGTATTAAGTATATTGTCAACTCTGGGAGAGGGGAATGAAGAAGGGAGGGACATAACCTGAATTTAACTTTGGAAAACTTCTGTGGAAATTTGTTAAAATAAAATAAAGATAAAACATTTTTAAAGTATTTCTGAGTTGTTTGAGGAATAGGACAACTTATTTCTGAGAAATGTGAATTTACACAGAGTATTCACCCAAAATACATTCTTGAGACTTAAGGAAACATAATTTCTAGCTATCCAACCAAAATAGCCTGATTAAGAATTTGACAACGTGATTATATACTATATACCATTCCTTTTCACAAAATTCTCAAAGTCATTTGAACATTTAAATTGGCTCATTTAACTATAAAGAATGGACCATTCTACCCAAACATTTTTATTTTTCATAAAGAGAAACCTCAAAAGGAAATAGCAAAACATGGCTTCTTTGCACATCAGTAGGGGCCAAATGTAGCTACAAATCCAGTGAACCGTTCTTCCTTCTGTTTTCTAAATCCTGGATCAACCCAGAACTAGCAATCACCCAAGGGAAACGTGAATTTCAAAGGATGGAGCTGTAACCATTTTCTTTCTATTACTTGCTCTCTTGGAGGAAGAAAAAAAAAGGTGGGGGTGGGGAGAGGAGAGAGAACATACCTCCAAGATCTCTCCAGACAATAAGGAGACTGCTTTTTGTTAAAAGGAAAATGTCATTCTTATCCTTTTTGCACTCCGACAAACCTGGATGCATTAAAAAGGAAGTGCAGCAAGGTTTCCATTAAGGCTAACTTTCTATTCATAAGGAGTAGGCTTCCCTTCAGAGTCTTGAAGTTTCTCCTGGCTTCCTTCCGGCAGAGACCATGGATGGTGTGTAGGAAAATTCAGGAATGCTATTCACATAGAACAAAAAAACAACCACCTGAAAAAAAAAATTTCCTGAAATGTATGAGTGTCCCTGGTTTCGCATGATACTGTAATTCACGTATGAAAAGAGGGTGAAAATTGTCATTTCCTGGCCTTTCTGATTGTGGTTTTTCCAGTGAGGAGAGCGTTCTGACTAATCAATTTTGCTTTTTCTACTTTGAGTCCCCTGTGCGACTAAAGAAGGGAGAATTGAGTCTGGAGGGGGTGGGGAAGGGGAAGAAGGTGGTTCTGAGAGGAAACAACAACCTTGCAGAGATCACAGAGTTGCTCTTGGTATCAATCATGTCTACTTATTGTGAGATTTAAAAACAACAACCAGAACCACCTACATAAACCGGCACTGATACACGTATCTGCTTGTGACTTAAAGCATAAATAAGGCATAAGCTGCCTCTCCATCTGATAGACGTTTCATATTAAAGAGCAAGCTGTGATTTCAGGCCGAGGCCTTTAGAAGCCCAGAATTCTATTCTGAAAACACCGGTGTCATTGATGATAAATATTCCTGGATTTTGCTCCTGCATAAATTGATTTCATTTGGTGCACTTCCTGTCCCTTGCATTCAGAGGCCAGAACCAAATCTCTCTTGATATTTGCTTTGCCGGCTCCATAATATAGCTGAGAGATGCCAGGCTGGAGTTTGGGCTTATTCCAGCTGAGATAGGCTGCACCTCCGACTGAAATCCTCCCCAATGTTGTTTATTTTGTATTTGGTTCCTAGGCCTGGACCCTTTCTCACCTCTCTCTCCTAGCTCTCCTCAGCTTAAATCTTACCCTCTCCAAGAAGCCTTTCCTAATCCCTCTTAATGCCATTCCCTTCTCTCTGTTGATTATCTCCAATTAATCCCGGATAGAGCTTGTTTCTACCTAGATGTCTGAATGTTGTCTCCCCATTAAACGGTGAAGTCCTGGAGAACAGGGACTGGGTTTCTTTGCCTTTCTCTGCATCTCTGATACTTAGCAGAGTACTTGGCACCTAGTGGGTGCTTAATTAATGCCAGGTGGGCGACTTTTTCTGTACAGTCATCTGTATTCAAATGCAAGCTCCCTGAGGGCAAGGACTGTGACATTTTTGACTCTGTACCCCCATCATCTAACCATGCAAGGCACATACAAAAGTGCTTCATGAACACTTGGTGGCTTTCCATTTTTCACCAATGATGAAGTTATTTCTAAGTCTAGCCTTGGAATAAGTTTGCCCAGAACATGAATTGCTGGTGCTAAACAATATGGAGGGTCAGCCTGGTAAGGCAGAAAGATCTCTGGAGGAGAACCAGAAGACCAGCATTTGGGTCTTGGTTCCCCCACTCGATAGCTGGGTAAGCTTGGACAAGTCAAAACAGTTTTCAGAGCCAGTTTTCCTCTCTGCAAAATGGGGATATTGATATGCCAACTACTTCATAAGATTGCTATGAGGAACAAAATGAAATAATATATCTAAACTAACTGTAAAGCTTTCTACAGATGGAAGTTTTAAAAAATTATTTTCCTTTCTTTCAGGCCCACAAACCCACATTGCAACACCATCATCCCATTGTCTTCAAGCCAGAAGGACAACCGTATGACAGGTGCTGACAAGCATAAGGGTACAGCAGTGAACTAAAAGGGAGAAAATGCATTTCTCAATGGGATCTTGAAATTTGATACCCCCAAAGCCAAGGCTCTAAGACTCTTTCTCCAGGGAATGACTCTTCAGGGAATTAATTTAAGAAACAAACTTCCTGAAAGAGCATCACTAATTCCAGCAGGGAATGAACCTCTGAGATTTTAGGAAGAATTTTTAAGGAGGTTCAAGAGCCCTCTCCTACTTCTATGGCTACTATAGTTATGGATGCCCAATTTGTGGACATATAGCACATTCGGACACAATAAAAAAAATGGGATCAAGGCCCACTGTTTTCGAAGAAGATACTTGCAAGTAAAACTTTTATCCACCCTGAGTGAAAGGCACTGCCTGACATAAATATGTCAAGGTAGCAGAAGGACAATTAATGGGACATTTTCAAATCCTAACCAAGACTAACTGGGTTGTTTGCTTCAGAGCCTTCCTCATCAATTTTGAATTATTCAGGTGATCCTTCAATTTACCTGGAAGCATTAGAGGAATCGTGTAAAAATTTTTGTAGAAGAATTAAGTTCACAAAGTGATAAGTTACAAAACTCAGCAAGATTATTAGAGGAGAAAATTGAAAAGGTTGTTGCCAATTATTAATAAGGTAGATGAGCTCAAGATGAGGATGGAAGCAAGTGGACTAAAAGAAACAGAGGCATAAAAATTCAGAATGTAAGATGCCAGAGGGGAAGGACCATGCAGAAGTTGCTTTTAAGAAGTTACTTTTGGGGGCAGCTTGGTAGCTTGGTAGCTCAGTGGACTGAGAGTCAGGCCTAGATATGGGAGGTCTTGGGTTCAAATCTGGCCTCAGCCACATCCTAGCTGTGTGACACTGGGCAAGTCACTTGACCCCCATTGCCTAGCCCTTACCACTCTTCTGCCTTGGAGCCAATACACAGTATTGACTCCAAGATGGAAGGTAAGGGTTTTTTAAAAAAAAAGTTACTTTTATGTTGTCTACTCCATTAGAATGCCAGCTCCTTGACAGCAGCCTCATATTTTTGCTTTCATTTAGATTCCCCAGCCTTGGCACAATGCTTGGAACATAGCACTAAATAAATGGTTGTTGATTCTCCGACTCCTAGAAAAAAATTATAATAAACTGTTGGGAGTTTTTAGTTGAGTGCTAAATGCTCCTAACAGGTTGGTACCATGGGGAAAAAATTCCAATTGGGAGTCAGAGAATAAGAGCATCTCAGATTTGGAAGAGATCTTAGATGTTATCTAATCTAATCCTTACCAGAATAGCTAGTGCCTATATCTAAAGTGTTCCCACAGTATCCCTGATCTGGGCCCCTAAGATCTTTAGTTTGCTTCTGTGACAGAAGAAACATCTGTTTTATGTAGGTGGGCTGGTTTCCATTTAAGGGGACTAAGAGGTCGTTCTCAGGATCGTCATTAGTTTGACTTCCTTGACACCTAAAGCCAAAAAGGGGAGTTGGTGTTAGAGGTTTTAGTGGAATTCCCCCTGCCCTGTGCCAAATGGCTTAGAATGGGCCTCAATGGGTCAGAAATGCATTTCTGATGTGTTTCCTGGTTGCTGAGCTTTTGTCTCATAATTCCCACCCTAACCCTATTAGTCATCCTCATGATATGCTCTATTTTGCCCATCAGTCCTTCTCCCAGACCATCAGTCCTACCTTCACCTTGCACCTCTTGCTCTAATTATGTCTTGGCAAGCCCCTATTACTCTCACCATCTAGCTCCTTTGTTAATCTTTTTTACATGGCCCTGAAGGAAGATGGAGGAATGGTTGTTTTGGTTTTTTAAACTATGCTGACCAGGTCCACTAAAAATTTGTATTCTAATCCCAACTATTCTTTCAATGAAGCTAGGCAAAAATTCTCTTCCTCCCTAAATAATTGTGTTATCCCACTCTCCACAGTAGTTGTTCCAAAACTTCTCATCTCCTCAAGTTTTTCATAATCCTTCACCAAACCTTCATCCTCTTTGATGAAGATATTTCATCAAAAATATTGAGATTATCCATGGAGAAATTTCCATTATCATCTCACCATATTGACATTTTTTTTCCATTCTCCTCCTTTACTCTGGTCTCAGATACACAAGGCACTCTTCTTTCAAAGGCACAAACTCATTAGTCCCTTGCCTCCTAATTTCTCCAGATATTGCCTTCTCTATCATCCTCATTTTCTCTTTTACCTTCAAACTCTTCTAAACTATTAGATCAGTGATGATGAACCTATGGCATGGATGCCAAAGATGGCATGTAGAACGCACTTGGCCACCCTCCCCCCCCACTCCCAGAGTTTGTTACTAGAAAGGCAGAGGGATTCAGGTGGAGGTACTCCCCTCCCGCTCTCTGCTGTGCCTGAAAATACTTTTTCACTCATCCACCCCTCTGTGCAGCCCAATGGGAGCACACAGTGGGTAAGGGGGACAGCTCACAGGTAGCAGAGCTGGAAGGGAGTAGAGTGCTCAGGCCACTCCCCTCCTACTCTCTACACTAGCTGAAGACATTCCTCATTTCATCTACCCCTCCTCCCTTCAGCCCAATGGGAGCGCTTTCTCCCTCCCCTGTGTAAAATAAAGGGGGACAGGACATACCCAGCATGTGGGGAGGAGGGGCATGTCATGAGATCTAGAGGTTGGGATGGGGGTGGGGCCCAGCACTCTGTCTCTAAAAGGTTTGCCATCACTGTACTAGATCCTTCTCTACTGCCTGGAAACATGTCCTTCTCCACTATCCTTAAAAAAAAAAACCAAACTCATTTGATATGACCATCCCTGCTAGTTATCATCCTATATCTCTTCTCCCCTATATGATAGTTGAGCCCTTTGAAAAAGCCTTTGGCAATGGATGAATCTACTTCCTCTTTTCTTACTCTTTTAAACTCTTTGCAATTTGGCTTCTGACCTCATCATTCAACTGAAATTGCCCTCTCTAAAGTTACCAATGGTCTATCAGTTGTCAAATTAAATGGCCTTTTCTCAATCCAGATCCTCCTTAACCTCTCTGAAGTATTTGATCCTATCAATCACTTCCTTCTATATATTCTCTTCTCTAGGTTTTAGTGGATTTTTTTCTTTCCGGTTTCTCCTGCCTCTGCAATTGCTACTTCTTCTCAATCTCCTTTACTGATTCTTTCCCCAAGTGCCCCAAATCTATGTCTTAAGTTTTCTTTTCTTCTTGTTCAATACTATCTCACTTGGGGAACTCACAAACAGTTCACTTATTATATATATTTTTTAATATCAGATGATTGCCATACCTATATATCAGTCCTAGTCTCTCTGCTGAGTTTCATGAATCTCCAAACTGGTTGTTCTATAGGCTTCTCAAATTCAACAGATCCAAAATAAAACTCATTATCTTTCCCTATTCATAATTTGTGCCTTCCTAATTTTCTAGCTATTTTATAATTTATTTCATTCCATGAATTCTATAATTCAGTTATATTTACCTATTTGCAGTTCCTTAAACATTGGAGTGTATCTCCCATCTCCATGCCTTTGCACTGCATTCCCTATGTCTGGGATACTCTGTCCCTATACCTCTTAGTTTCACTGACTTCCTTCAAGGCTCAGCTCAAATCATGCCCAGTTGTCCTGGCTATGCATGCCTTCTCATTTCATATTGATTGCTTAATCTATCTAAATATCTTCCATGTACTTTGTTGTTTAGATGTTATCTCCCCTATTAGAACATACACTCCATGAGGGTAGAAACTGTTGTGGTTTTTGTTTCTGTTTTATTTGCCTTTCTTTGTGTCTCCAGAGCATAGCAATTAATAAATGCTTGGTGATTGACTGACAATTCTTCCTGGGTTGCTTGTGCTGATATTATTTATGTTATTTGTTCTTTTTTTTAACCCTTACCTTCTGTCTTGGAATAGACACTATCGGTTCCAAAGCAGAAGAGTTAAGGATTACACAATTGGGGGCGAGAGGAAGTGTCTAAGGCTATATTTGAATCCAGGACCTCGCATCTCCAGGCCTGCCTTTCTATCCACAGAGCCACCTAGCTGGCCCCAAATATCTTTTGTTCTTGCAAGAATCACAGAAATGGATGTTACTCATCTGGCTGGCCAAGTCTCTAGGTCTTTGGTGCAGCCCAGATACAAATGTCTTGAAGACATTTCTTCCATTCTTTTCACTTTTCTCTCTATTAGGAAGACAAACTCTAATTTCATGCATGCACAGTTGTTACTTGACACTGGGAAAAAAACATAATCATAAGACAATATTTGCAGTCTTCACACTTGCTGAGATTGAGATCCCCTGTTTTCTGCCACTCTTGTTGCTGGTTTTTGCTTTTAACTTTCATAGATAACTGCCACAGCACACTGCTGCTAGACTCGTCAGTTTGCTGGGCTGGCCCCTGCCTGTGCAGACTACTGGGTGAATTTCTATTTATAGCTGACTTTACTAACTTTTTCTAGGGCTTAAAAATAAACTCCAGCTTATCTACCATTTTACCTGAATTTTCTCCCACTATCTGATCTACTTTCTCAAAGTCTTAGGTCTGAATTTAGTGAGTTTCTGCCATTATGCTAATGAAAATAATAGCACCCCTCAGTTTTATTGTCTATAAGACAGTCTTATATAGGTATCTAATATATTCACCTGCTCTTTTGTCTTGCTTTAGGCCAGACACTACATACATCACATCTTATTCGACTATTATTCAACTTCTGTCAGGAAAACTTATTTCTGGTTCTAGTTCTCTATACTCACTTAATCCAAAGAGAAAGCACATTGAAAAGTTAAAGCCCCATGCAAAGTATCATGAGGGTTACTTTTAGCCAATCATTAACAAAGCCATATTCTAATGCCTGATGATGATGATGTGAAGGTAACCTCTTCCTTCTGCAGGGTTAGGGAAGCAAACATAACATAAGCTCTAGCAAGGCCTGCTATGCTAGAAAAATTCAGAGTAGCTTACTTTCTGGCATCTTAGCTAGGCAGTGGGAGCAGCTGGAGTTCTCAAAGCCTCACTATGAAGCTCAAGGCTGAAAAGAAGAAAAAGGCAACAGCAGGTCAGTCATGGAAAACAAGATCCTGCGAACAGGTCTGGGGATAAGCCTAAAAAGAGTGGTCCATGGGAAAAGTACAAGACAAAGTCAGAAAGCTGGTTTTGTTTGACAAAACAACCTAGTACAAATTCTACTAGGAAGTACTCATCACCCTTGCGGTAGCCAGGGAGAGAACGTTCCTTCAGGAACTGCTTGGTAAGGGTCTAATGGAGCATGGTTACCAGTCGGAGAGCACAAGTGATCTATACCAGAAATGCCCAAGGAGGAGACGGTGAAAAAGATGCAAAAAATGGGTCAGCAATGTTTGTGCACATAAAGTTATTGAATTAAAAATAAAGCTTAGATTATTTACCAAGTGGCCAGTTGGGGGGTCTGTCATCAATGGACCAGCCAAAGAGGCTTAGTATTAGGATGACTGCCAGATGATGAGGGGTTTTTTTGCCATAGCACTCATTAAGCTTTTGCACTAAGGCTGTGACTGGTACCAGTCAAAGATTATTCACACTGATGAAATAATGCATCTTTTGAACCACTTGAAAAGTATGAACATGATGACTAAAATCGACACATCCCAGAGAGAAAAAGAGGCTATACACTTGATCTGACCTCTCTGCTTATCTTACCATTTTTGTTGTTGCTTAGTTCTGTCTGACTCTTGATGAGCCCATTTGGGGCTTCATGGCAAAGATACTGGAGTAGTTTGCCATTTCCTTCTCCAGCTCATTTGACAGATGAAGACACTGAGACAAAGAGGATTAAGAGATTTGCCTGGGGTCACCTAGCTAGGAAGTGTCTAAAGCCAGATTTGAACTCATAGAGATGAGTCTTTCTGACTCCAGGCAGGCACTCTATCTATTGAACCATCTAGCTGTTCATGTCATACTATACAGTACATAGTAGCAGTAGACTGGACTTTACAGGTGTTCTAGGATAAAGGTGTTGACATTGAGAATGAGATAAAATCTCAAGAGTAGGATAAAGCCAAGGAATGAGAGAATAACTGATTTTAAAGGGATATGTGCCATGGAAGAACAAAGAGTAAAGAGGCCTTTTGATGGCAAATCTATCATCCAAGTACCTTGACCTGGGATCAGCTAATTCTGGTCTACCGAGTATCTTTAAGGTTTCCTCTAACTTAAGCTTTTCTCATATATGTGGTTCACTACTCATAGATACTTATGGATATTGGGTTGACTAGCTCTCACCTCAGGATAAGAGTCCAGAGAACTAAGGAATAATAAAACTGACTACAGATTCTTTCAAATACTCAGAAGCTTAGGAGTTGTACATCTATGTTTGGGAGTATGAAGATTAAATTTGACTCTCCCCTGATTGTGAAAATGAAAATACTTAACTCTCCCCTGATTGTGAATATTGAATTGTAAAATCTGCCTATTTTTAGATTTAATCCCCATAAAAGTAAAAACAGTACTTAAAGTTGAGTATGAAGATCTGCCCATTTTAGATCTAATCACCAAAGATGTAACACCCTACTTAAAAGTTGAATAAGAGGGACAGCTGGGTAGTTCAGTGGCTTGAGAGCCAGGCCTAGAGACAGGAGGTCCTAGGTTCAAATCTGGCCTCAGATACTTCCCAGCTAGATGACCCTGGGCAAGTCACTTAACCCCCCCCCCCCTTGCCTAGCCCTTACCAGTCTTCTGCCTTGGAACCAATACACAGTATTACTTCCAAGACGGAAGGTAAGTGTTTTAAAATTAAAAAATTAAAATTAAAAAAAAAAAGTTGAGTATGAAGATCTGCCCATTTTAGATCTAATCACCAAAGATATAAACACCCCATTTCACACATTGAGTGGGAGGTCTGTGACCCACATGTGAAATAGTGGGTGGCAAATCAAAAATCAACTGACTGCCCCTGGGCAGTCCTGGAGCAAAGTGTTAACTGTGATTGGTAGCTGTAAAATTAGGGAAAGACACAGGAAGTGATGCAAAAGACCCGTCTTTAAAAGGAGCTGTTACTTCCTATGAGATTGAATTCTTCTTTCTTTGAGCTGCTGACTGGACCTGAGACCCTGTTCCTGTTCTATTGACACAAGGTGAGTGAAATGAGCTGACTCTTTCCTGGAAATTTTCTGAAGAGACTTCCCCAGGTCCTTTGCTTTGCTGAGGCCAACTAAGGACCAACTCTTTCTGCCCTGGTTTTGAGCCAGGGGCTGGGAGTAAATGACTTAATGTTTAGGCTAGATATCTTACCTTATCCTCTCTCTGATTTTCTTACTTCACTCTTCTATATTTTGTAAATAAATTGTAAATAAATCTCTTTGGAATTAATTAAATCCCTGACAAACACACTCTTAAATAACCCAGTCCAACCCTTTAAAAATATAACCCCTCTACCCCTTTTCAGGAGGCAGTTAGGTGACTCAATGGATAGAGTGGATAGACTCAGTGGGTCTGGAGTCAGGAACACCAGAGTTCAAATACAACCTGAAATGCTGACTAGCTGTGTGACCCTGGACAAATCACTTAACCCTGCTTGCCTCCTTTTCCTTATCTATAAAATGAGTTGAGAAGGAAATGGTATACTCCAATGTACTTGCTAAGAAAACTCCATGGACAATGTGATTCATGAGATCATAAAGAGTTAGACATGAATGAACAACAACATCTATTCCTAAATTTTGGTACCATCAGGGATTATTTTGTCATTGTTACCCTAGACTCTAGCACTGTGATTTACTGTAGTGACCACTTAATAAATGAGTTATTGAATTCAATTGCATGTTGAATATGCATGATCCAACTAACCAGTAGGATAGACATGCTTTATGGACACATGATGTGGATATCTCCCACTTCCCTATCCCACACTAAGCAATTATAGGGCCTGGGTGACAATTGTATCTGAAATTATAACAATTACACAAAGACTACTTTAAAAACTAGAAATGAATCTTTCCTCTCTCTCCTTGTCTCTGTCTTCTTTCTTTATCTGTTTCTCTCATCTCCCTGGCTCTCTTCTCCATCTGTCCATCCTCCTTCTTGTCAATCTGTCTTTCTCCCTGCTCTTTCCCCAAATAGTGGCAATATAGATTTAATGCCATACTATCCTGATAAGTGAGTCAGCAAGTACAAACACACATTAGCCTACTATATCTAGTCAATCCCAGGCGCCAGACCATGTTTCACACTGCAATGGACAACTTAATTTGATCATCCAATGAGAGAGTATTTATAACATACTTAGCATAGCACATAGTAGGCACTTAATGAATACTTGTTCCCTTCTTCCATTCCCTTGCTATCTGCCTTCTCTTGCTTCTCTTCCACTTTCCAACAGCCAAAAACAGTAATCAAATCAATACTATTACTTCAGGGAAGTACATTTCCATTGCCTTCCCTATGACTTTGCCAACCTTCCCCATGATTTTCTAAGCTAAAAAACTTGTCATCACTCTCTTATAAGTGTTGTCTCCTATTATAATGTGAGCTACTTGAAGACAAGAATTGTCTTTTATTTTTATTTTTTTAAAACCCTTACCTATTGGTTCTAAGGCAGAAAAGTGGCAAGAGCTAGGCAATGGAGGTTAAGGGAATTTCCCAGGGTCATACAGCTAAGGAAGTATCTGAGGTCAGATTTGAACCCAGGACTTCCCATCTCTAGGCTTGATTCTCAATCCACTGAGCCACCCAGCTGCCACCTTGTTTTATATTTGTAACCCCAGCACTTAGCATAGACATCGGCATATAGTAAATAATTAAATTTTACTTACTGTTCATTCATTCTCAGATAATCATTTATATGTATTCATATGTGCATAAAATATTCTTCACTTCTGATGTTAATCTACCTTCTTAGGTCAGGGTGGATAGAAGAATGATAAACTCATTCAAAAACACCAAAGAGCTGCAGGCGATGAAACTAGTAAACTTCTAGTTTGTTTGATGATGCAAAGTGATAATTCTGAAAGTCAGGGCAATTGGTGCAGAAGAAAATACATTGGACCTGAGGCAGGCCTGGGTTTGAATCCCAACGCTAACATTTACTCGATATACAATTGGTGTGCCACTTATTAACACCCCCCCCATACACATATATAAACACTCTTAAATACTTTATAAATGTAATTGTAATTATCATACTTGATCCTTGCAACCATCCTATGAGGTAAGGTCTCCAGACATTATTATTATCTCCTTTTTACAGATGAGGAAATGGAGAGAAAATATTTTTAAATGAAATAAAAAGAAATGGAATTTACATTTATTGATTTACTTACTGCATGCCAAGCACCATGCTAAATATTGGAGCTGCAAATAGAAAAGCAAAATCATTCCTCCTCTCTGAGAGCTCACATCCTAATGAAGAGAGTTGAGCTTCAGAGGAGATGGACAGCTCCAGGAATCTGAAGGGGAAAGAGAGAAATTGGTCCTTTTTCTCTAAGGATTAATCTTCTCTCACTCCCAAAACACGATGTTAATAATATCCCTTAGCAGTGTAGAGGGGAGGCTTATTCTGGTCAGTAGAGGAGATGGGCGTACATCTGCCTGGAAACTAGAAACCAACAACTTAAATGACTAAGGAGGTGGAAAAGTGGTTTCAATGAGAAAAAGATGACGATAGTTCTACTTATATGAAAGGTTAACAAGGACATTGCTCAGCTGTTCTGTCTTCACAGAGGACAGAACAAGAAGAAGCGAGTTTCATTTGTAGTGTAAGTTTAATCAGAATTAAGGTGAAACTTCTTAATGAAACTTTGGAACCATTTGCTGAGAGAAACTATAAAGTATAAGTTCTTAGAGCTTTTTAGAAACATCTGCCCAAGAAGAAAGATGGTTCCCTCCCAGCTCTCTCTCTCTGTCTCCCATTCTCACCCCCCACACATAGGCAAGAGATATATCAGATGTCAGTTCAAGATTCCTTCCAATTCTATCATTTTGCAACCTTTACTATGTAATATTATAAATACAGGAAAAATATACAGTCCACTATCTTTATATGTATGTGCCATGATCCCTCATTGGCTATAGAGTAGAAGAATCACGAGTCATGAATAAAGAGCCAGCCCCAGAATCAGAAAGACCTGCTGTTTAGTCCTGCCTCTGACACCTGCTAAGCTATGTGACCCTGGGCAAGGCTCTCAGCCTCTCAGTGTGGCCTCCCAGGCAGCTGTAAGACTGTATATTACAGACAGGACCCTGATCTGCAATGGAACATGGAAATTCCTCATTGGAAGTCCCCGTCATACCAGCGAATCGCAAGTCCAGTGCCACCCCACATATATCTCACATATGGTCCAGATCTCATGGACCCTCTAAGGAGATTATAACTGCATATGGAATTCCCTGGTGAGAGAAGTAGACCTACATGAAGTCGTGAAGAGTGATCCAAGAGAACATTATATGCAACAACAGAAATATTGTTTTCAGAATGATTTATGGGTGTCCACCTTCAGAGAAAGAACTGATAAATAGAAATAAGACATAGTTTTACATGTATATATATATGTAAATATATATATCTTATCAAATGATGCCTTCTCTAATGGGGAGGGGGGAATTATCTGGATATTTTAATGTAACAAATAAATAAATAAGCTTAACTTTTTTTAAAAAAAGAAACTACATCTAAAGCTAGTACTATGCCAGGCTCTTACTTCAGGCTAAGTAAGTCAGTTGATGAGTAAAGATACCAATTTATTCTTAGTAATTTCTATCAGATACAAAAATGTAAAACAAATTTCTAGTTTAGGAATGAGCAAAAACTAAAAAAAATCTGTCTCTTCTGTACTCATATATACAAATAAGTATTTTCCATAACTTCATGAAGGTCTTTCCATGGTTTTTTTTTTAATTAACTTGTTTATCATTTACAAATTTTCAGAAAGAACACATCAGTGCTTCTGAAATTTAGGCACTTTGTTACTATAATAATTTTTAAATGCTTATATTCTGTCTGAGAATCAATATTGTGTTTTCATTCTAAGGCAGAAGAGACGTAAGGGCTAGGCAATGGAGGTTAAAGGACTTGCCCAGGGTCACACAACTAGGAAATGGCTGAGGCCATATTTGAATCCAGATCTTCCCATCTCCATCTCCAGATCTCATTCTCTGTCCACTAAGCCACCTTGATGCCCCAATTTAGGCACTTTAGCCTTCAAGATTTTCTCAGACCAACCAACCTAATTAAGAACTGCCACTTTGCCCCATGCATATATGGTAGACTACTTATTGGGTGTTAAGTTATGGAAATCAGATCTGCTTGCCCTACAAAACTCTTCCTTGATGGTTTGTTGTAGTGTATATATTTCCTAGCACGGGATCAATTCCTTTGATTTAACTATAGAATGCCCAGATAAACTACAAATATGTTATCTGGAAGAATTGTTTTTGTTGTTGGTTTTCAGTTGTGTGTGTCCTCTTATATTCCCACTAGAGGTTTTCTTGGAAAAGATTCTGGAGTGGTCTGCCATCTTCTTCTTTAGCTCATTTTACAGATGAAGAAACTACAACAAACAGTATTAAGTAGTTTATTCAGGTGTTATCCATAGCTGGTAAAGGTCTGAGACTGGATTTGAACCTCAGTCTTCCTGATTCCAGGTCCATCCCTCTTTCCACTGTACTACCTAGATGTCCAAAAGAATTATACCTTAACCTTTTGATGCTCATTTTCACATTCAGCTGATATTAGTTTTACTTCTTTAGTATTTCAAAAGATCAATACTGCATCACTATATGTACTCCTTCTACCCAAATAGACCACAAATCCTCCGTAACTTAGTAGGTAGTTTTAAAAAGCCTTATTTTCTTTATACTCTCTTCTTTGATGATCTCATCAGCTCCTGCAGCTCATCTTCTATATAGTTGGCAAATTAAAACCAATAATCTAATAATTAACAATTAATAAATAATCCAGTGATTAATATAATCAATGATTAATAATACCAAAATAATACTAATAATTTGATGAGGTCATGCCCTTATTCTAAAATCTTCAGTGGCTTCCTCCCTGTTGTCTCAAAGATAAAATACAAATTCCTCAGTCTGGAATTTAGAGTCTTCTTAAATGTGTTCTCACCTCTCTTTGTAGACCCTTAATTCTTCCTCTTTGGGTGCTCTCCAAGTCAGTCAACCTAGCCAACCAACTCTTCCCTTAAGCACCATTGCAGTTTGTAATGGGGAAATTTAAGGCTTCTGGGAGAAGGTTATAATATAGTAATGGTTACAAATGTGGCTACAAGATTTATATAATATTTAACAATGGCCGCCAAGGAATTTACTTATGAAATTCCTAAAATGAAACACTCAAGTCAGAATGAGGTTTATAAAGGTTTAATCACAACGGGAGTAGGGAAAAGGAGAGGGAGAGAAGGAGAGAAGAGAAAAGGGAAAGAGGCTACTCAACCTCTGACCAAGGCAGGGGGAGTTTTAGGCCCAAAGGCCCAGGTGGAAGAATCAGTCCTTAACTCACGTGACCGATCTGAAGGAAAGCTGTCTGCGGGCGTCCTCTCTCTCCAAGCTCCTAACACCAACTCCCCCTAGCTCTCTCCACAGGAAGTTCCGCCAATCTCAGAGGCTGTTCCCTACCTCTCTTCCTGTGTCTCACAAATCCAATGGTTGGCTCTAGCTTGGCTTAGGACAGCCCAGGTGGGCAGTTAGTTATTTCTGATTAGTCATTGACTAGCGCATGCCCGTGTAGGTGGGTGTGCACAATTTTTGGGTGCTAGACCAAGATGGAGACTTTTAAAATTCACAAGTTCATGTCTTCTTATCTTTGCACAAGTGTTCATCCATGTCCGGCATATTAGGGTTCTTCACAGAATCCTTTTGTCATTGTTCAATTGCTTTTCCAGTTGTGTCTCTGGACTCTTTATGACACTGGGGTTTTCTTGGCAAAGATACTGGAGTAGTTTGCCATTTCCTTCTCCAAATCATTTTATGGATGAGGAAAGTAAGGCCAACAGGGTTAAATGATTCACCCCGGGTCACATAGCCAGTAAGTGTCTGAGACCGGATTTGAATGCAAAAAGATAAGTTTTCCTGACACTCTCACTACTGCACCAGCTAGCTTCCCAATATAGAATCCTCAGTTTTCTTCAAAGTACAATCCAGGTACCAACTACTTTTCTGAATGCATCAATTATTATTACTCTTGAAATTACTTTTTTATTTTTTTGAATGCTCAAGTGCTTTACTGGATCAGAAACCACCTATCTGACCAATACAGTTGACTTGATCAATACAATTGATTCCTCCAACAAGGCACACTGCACCAATCCATGCCTGTCCATCATGTGGGACTCTTGCCCAAGTTCTTACATGAGAGCATCACAGAAGATTCTTCTAATATTGTTGGAGAATTTTCCTTGGTTTCTCTCAACATCATGATAATATCAATGAGTCACAGAGACTGTCCATCAATCCCTTGCTTTTGCCACACAACTAATCCATCTTTGTTCCCCCTCCCATACATTCTTTATTCTGTTTCTTTGTCAATTTTGTAGCATGCTTTTCACCCATTATGCATTTCTCCATTACCCTTGAAGTGAACTTAATTTTAATTCTTGGGAGACTTCAGTATTCTATGATTTGCAATTATACAACTATACCAAAAAATCCTTGATATTAAAAATATAGGCCTTTGTTTCAAGAAGATTTATGTAGTCATTAAAGAACTTTATAAGCAGGACAACTAGATGGCTCAGTGGAGAGCCAGGACTAGAGAAGGAAGGTCCTGAGTTCAAATCTTGATTCATATCTTTCCTAGCTCTGCAGCCCTGGGCAAGTCATTTAATTCCCATTGTCTAAGTCTTACTCAATAGGCAGTATTGATTCTAAGATGGAAGGTAAGGGTTTTTTGGTTTGTTTTTGTTTTTTCAAAGAACTTTATTCCTTAGACAAGCCACCAGCTCCTTCTGTTAGTTTTCAGGCCCAGTTAATTTTCTATGAACAATATCTCTCCAAAATATAGATACTATATGTATATGTAGTTGGATGGATATCTAGTTAAATAAATAATCTATAGAATGTGAAATTTGTCCATTCTACTAATGATGAAACTGAGGCTCAGAGAAATGATTTAAATAAGATCTCACAGCTAGTTAGTAGTAGTTAGAGGTGGAATGTGGATCTCCTAACTCCTAATTCAATGGCCACATTGAAGGAATCTGCCAAGATTCCCATCCCAGCCCTCATTACTGAATGAAAAGAGTTAAGAAAGTAGGCTATGATGATGTTCCGTGCTGGTTTCAACAGCTTTCTTTTCAACTGTCACATCCATAATTAATTTATCAGCAGAGGTAGTGCACAAGATGAGATTTAAAGTGATGTTTATAAAATGAATTAGCTTCTTCCCTATCTTATTTAGAATTCTCCATTGTGAATATACTGAAATTGTAAGAGAGAGGCAATTTATGTGAATGAAAGCTCTAGTGGCCTAGATTCTCTAATCTGTGGTAAATTTTATCATTCTATGGCTTCTTTTCCCTTGAGGCTTAAGAATCATGTGGCTAAAGGACAGAATCTTGTTATTTTATGTACATTCAACAATATATTACAGTGTAGGCTTTGTTATTCACTGGAAAGCATACTTACTTTTTTTCTTTTGAAAGATGATTGTTCATATTTTAGATCTGGACTAATCAAACTAGGGTCAAAGGCAGTTGTGAATACAGTCCAATGGTATGATCTATGCTTTCCATGCATTACACATGTATGAGTTCAATTCCTCAATCTCTTATTACCTCGGACAAGAGTCAACATAGTACAGGGGGAAGAACAGTAGAGTTAGAGTCAGAGGAAATGGGTTTAAATCCTAATCCTTTCATTCAACAAGTATCTTTTAAGCTCTTCTTAAGTGCTGGGAATATAAAAAAGGGGGAGAGAGAGAGAGAGACAGAGAGAAAGAGACAAAGAGAGAGACAGAGACAGAGACAGAGAGACAGAGACAGAGACAGAGAGATTGAGACAGGAGAGACAGAGAGAGACAGAGACATAGAAAGACAGAGAGAGACAGAGAGAGAGACAGAGACAGAGATAGAGACAGAGAAAGAGAGATAGAGAGACAGAGAGAGGGGGAGGGAGGGAGGAAGGAAGGAAGGAAGGAAGGAAGGAAGGAAGGAAGGAAGGAAGGAAGGATGGAAGGAAGGAAGGATGGAAGAAAGGAAGGAAGGAAGGAAGGAAGGAAGGAAGGAAGGAAGGAAGGAAGGAAGGAAGGAAGGAAGGAAGGAAGGAAGGAAGGAAGGAAGGAAGGAAGGAAGGAAGGAAGGAAGGAAGGAAGGAAGGAAGGAAGAGAAAAAAATTGCAAATAACCTTTAATTTCAAGAAGCTTACTTTCTATGGGTGAATCCAACACATATAAATCAATATATACATCACTAGAATAAAAGAGATGGAAGATAGCTGGAAGAGCACTAGAAGTTACTTTGGAGTGGAGCCTTAAAGAAAACCAGGAATTTTCAGAGTATGAGGCACAGAGGTAGAAAGAATATTGGAGGCTCAGAGGGCTGAAGATACAAGGCAAGAATATAGGAGATGGGGTATAGGTGAGAAATTGCAATCAAGCTAGTATAAATAGAGATGGGAATGGCACCACTCCAGAACCTTTGCTGAGAAAACCCAAATGTGGTCATGAAGAGTCAGATTTGGCTAAAAAACCTGAACAACAAAATCTATTATCATGAGAGATTTTATTGAGTTATGGAGTGGGGCAGCAGTATGCTGGTAAAAGTTTAGCAATTGGATCTCCAGGGGATAAAATGCTCATACAAGACACTTTTAAGGTTAATCTGCAATATTGAGATTTTCTCCAACTCATTTTTAAACCTAAAGATGATCAACAAAATATCAAATCAATCTCTGGTTTGGATATTTTGCCAACTTCTGAGGTATAAATGTTCACACTGAACATTTAACAATCAACTCTCCTGAATCTGTTTTTTTACTGGCTCCAGCATACCTCTGGGGCATGACATGGTCCAACCTATTCTTGTGAACCTTTTTGCAGTTATGTGAAGAATGTAATGGAGTGGGGGGGGGAGGGGGAGATCTAAAGCAGGGAGTCTTAATAAAAAGCTACCAGCTAAGTTGATGAGGGTCTTTAATTGGATGGTGGTTTTGAATGGAGAGGGAGAATATGTATTCAAGAGCTACTGAAGAGAAAGAAATGACCTTAGTAGCTTACTACCAGTGTGGTCTTAGGCAAATCCTCTGGGCCTCAGTTTCCTGATCTGTAAATGAGGAGATGGGACTAGATATAACTAGTCCCAAAATATCTTAGCTTGAATCTATTATTCTGAATCTATTATGTTTTTGTTGTTGCACAGCCATATCTGACTCTTCATGATCCCATTTGGGGTTTTCTTGGCAGAGGTACTAAAGTGGTTTGCCATTTCCTTCTCCAGATCATTTGACAGATGAGGAAACTGAGGCAAACAGGGTTAAGTTACTTGCCCAGGGTCATACAGCTTGTAAGTACCTGAGGCTGAACTTTAACTCAGGAAGATGAGTCTTCCAAACTATCGCCTTGACACTCTATCCACTGACATGCCTAGCTGCCTCACCTATTAACATAGGCATGCACATAAAGTGTGTCCAGTCACACTCTGAAATGATAGCAGGCTTTTTACTAGTGAGTGGTGGGGTTGCTGAGGATTCTGAGCCCACCAAAGATAGAGATGGATTTTCTGAGTCTCTAAGGCTCCTCCATTCCTGTAGTCACCACTTTTGCTTTGTGCCTTTGCTTCCCCTCTACTGTTTTCTTTCTACTATGATACAGAAGGAAAAAGGAAGTGTGCCCAATGACTTAGTCAACCTACAATCTAGGTTTCATCTTCTAACACCTCTTTGGGGTTTTCTCTACCTTCAACACTCTGGTGGTACTTCTGCTTGGTGGAGCCCAGTTCCTGTGGGGTCAGGTGGGCTATTTACAGTGGTGTGCTGGTTAATGTTTAACAATTAGTTCTCTGGTGGGAAAAAAAAAAAAGGTCTGTACAAGACACTTTTCAGTTTAATTTGCATTATGAACCTTTTCTCCATCACTTTCTTAGATTGAGAAATCAACAAAATAATAAATCAAGCCCTGATTTGTAATGTTTGCTGATTTCTACCATGTACATGCTTATCACTGAAAATTTTTTACATTTGGGTTTAGGAGAGCTCATAATAGCTGGTTCTTGAAGACCCATAGCTGTTGGTCCCCCTCTTTCTCCTTTCTCTGAACCTGAGAATTCCAACTGGTTACCATCTTGTCAGGGATTAAACAACTAGGAAATCCCCCCTCATTTCCTCTGGACATTCATTCTATTTGTGCTCAATCTATAGAATGTGGCCTCGATGCTATGGTTGTTTAGGCAAGGAGGACAAAATAGTTAAAAGTTTTAAACTCTAAAAGGAGACACTAGTTGTCATCAGCCCCTAAACTGAATTGTTAGCCCATAATAACAAAGTGCAGGGCTAGGGGAACAGGATCCACTTGAAAAGATGCTTTCGGTGTCCTTTGCACCATTTATGTTTTTAAAGTTTAGTTGGTAATTTAAAAATCAAATCTAACTGATTTTAGTTTCTTCGGCATGAAGAATGAAAATGCCCTTTAAGATGTAACATTTAATGAAAGCTTTCTTTAAAAAAATCTCCTAATGTCTTTCTTAATGCAATATGCTTCATGTATCTGTCTATCATCCTATGAAAGATCCAAATTAGAAATTGTTAGGTTCTGCCACTAAATTAGCTATGTGACCTTACTTGAATCACCTAATTTTGGGGGGTCTCAGTTTCCCCATTAGTAAAATGAGATGATTGAACAAGACCTTTAAGGTCCATTCTAGCTATCAAATTCTGGCAATACTCACAATAAATCACTCTTTTCTTCTAATGCTTCATGAGGCACCAATTGATAAGTATTTAAAAGATATGAACAGACAGGTTTTGGATGAAGAAATCAAAGCCATATGAAAAAATGCTCTAAATCATTCCTGATTAGAGAAATATAAATCAAAACAAATATAAGTTATCTCATACCCATCCGGTTAATTAAAATGATGAAAGACCATAATGACAAAAATTTGCAAGGATTTGGAAAAATGGGGACACTAATTCACTATTGGTGGAGCTGTGAACTGATACAACCATTTTGGACAGCAATCTGGAATTATGCCCAAAGACCCCTTGACACAGGAATATCACTGTCAGATGTGTTTCCAAGAGGATCAGGGAAAAATGAAAAGAACTTACATGTTCTAGAACATTTATAACGCCTCTCTTTGTGGTGGCAGAGAACTGGACATTGAGAGGCTGCCCATCAATTAAGGAATAGATGAACAAGTTGTGGCATATGATTGTGATAGAATACTACTGTGCCATAAAAGCAAATTAATTTTTTAAATGGAAAGACCTACATGAAATTATGAAGAGCAAAGTTGGTAGAACCAAGAAAACATTATATACAGCTACAGAATTAATGTTTGAAGAATAACTTGTCAATGTCCACCTCCAGAGAAAGAAATGATAAATAAAAACATGAAAGGCAATTTAGATATTCTTTTTTTTTTTTTTTGCTGGCAAATAATGCCTTCTCTAGGACAGGGAAGAGAGAGGAGGGAGATACCTGGGAATTTTAATGTAACTAAAAAAAATCAATTGATTAAAAAATTCCACCAGAAAAAAAAAATTAAATAGAAAAAAAATCTTGAGCCTTTGGTCAAGGAGATGTAGTGGTAGAGAGGAGATGCTATTACAAGGTCTGGTTTAGTATTCAAGGGATTGTGTTTTACCTAAGTAACTATAGGGTTAACTGAGCTTGGCCCCCATCTGCCTCTGAGGGCAGCATAGTACTATCTATTAAACAGATCAGCAACACTAAAAAGATCCAAGAAAGAAGAAAAGGTCTTATATGTACAAAATTACTTATAGCAATTCTTTTGTATGGGGGTATTGATCAATTAGGAATGGCTGAACAAATTATAATATAAATATAATGAAATAGCATAGTACCTTAAGAAACAAGGAAGGGGACAGTTTCAGAGAAACTCAGGAAGACTTGTATGAACTGAGATAGGGTGGAGTAAACAGAACCAGAAGAGCAATTACTACTGAATGATGTAAAAATAAGAAAATTGGAGAGACTTAAGAATTCTGATCATTGCAATAATAAATCATTTAAAAATATTTTATTTATCCTGTTAAGTATTTACTGGTTACACATTTTTTACATTTTGAGCTCCAAATTCTTTCTCTCCTTTTCCTCTCCCCTTCTTGAGAAGGCAAGCAAGTTGTTATTGATTATGTATGTGACATAATGCAAAGTATGCAATAAAAAATTATGATTCCAGAGGACCACTAATTAAAAATGCTACCCACTTCCCAATGGAGAGATGATTCCTTTAGTAAGTGAAATGAGAAAGAAATAAATAATGAAGAAAGAAAGAAAGAAAGAAAGAAAGAAAGAAAGAAAGAAAGAAAGAAAGAAAGAAAGAAAGAAAGAGAGAGAGAAAGAGAGAAAGAAAGAAAGAAAGAAAGAAAGAAGGAAACAAGGAAAGAAAGAAAGAAGGAAACAAGGAAAGAAAGAGAGAGAGAGAAAGAAAGAAAGAAAGAAAGAAAGAAAGAAAGAAAGAAAGAAAGAAAGAAAGAAAGAAAGAAAGAAAGAAAGAAAGAAAGAAAGAAAGAAAGAAAGAAAGAAAGAAAGAAAGAAAGAAAGAAAGAAAGAAAGAAAGAAAGAAAGAAAGAAAGAAAGAAAGAAAGAAAGAAAGGAAGAAAGGAAGGAAGAAAGGAAGGAAGGAAGGAAGGAAGGAAGGAAGGAAGGAAGGAAGGAAGGAAGGAAGGAAGGAAGGAAGGAAGGAAGGAAGGAAGGAAGGAAGGAAGAAAGGAAGGAAGAAAGGAAGGAAGGAAGGCAGAAAATAAGAGAGAAGAGATAGAGATAAGGGGAGGGAAGGAAAGTGGGAGAAAGAAACTCTGACTGAGATCACAAGGTCCTGTGTTCAATTTCTACCTATAATATAAATTGCCCCTGTGCCTAGGCTTCCTCATCAGTAAAATATAAGGGTTGGGTTAGATGCCTGTTAGCTTTCATTCCTGTAGACATCCAAATCAATGTTTTTGAGTGTTGTGTGCGCACATCTGTATGGGAAACTCTATATACACAGACCAGTTTATTATTCACACACATATGCACTCTAGGCAGTATGTGTGCATGTTATACACATAAGAGACATACATACATGTGTGGACACTCTCTCTGTATCCCTCGATCTCCCTTTCCATCCCCACGTGTAGGGAGGCACTTGGCATCCCGGCATCCCGGCACACCCGCTCCTCCAATCGGCCAGGGTGTTAGGATCTAAGAAGCTCTCAGAGCCTGGCCCCAAATCTCTCGAGGCCACCCTGACTCAAATGTCTCTTTATTTAAAGGCCCCGGGCAGAAAAGCAGTTCAAATGTAGCCTGGGAGAAATGACATTTGGGCTCTCTATCACTCGTTATCCTTGCCTTTTCAGAGACCAGGAACTGTCTTGTGTACATTTTAATAAGAGGCAGGAAGGTCCATTAGGACAGGCAGAAGAGAAGGGTCTAGAGCGCCGGTGCTCATTGTGGAAGGGCAGGCCTGCAGTGAAGCCCCACAGGGGGGTGGTCGGGAAGTAGCACAAAAGCATTAGGTACCACTAAGTGCCCGTGCTCCAAGAGCACTCGTTTAATACATGAGGAGAGGCTTTTCTCTGCCTCCAGAACCTGAACTTAAATGGGCCCCTGCTGGGAGGAAGGGGGAAAGGAGAAAGAGGAAAAAGAGGAGGAGGGGGAGAGAGGGAGGGAGCTATGGAAAGCTGAGGAGGGGGAGGAGGAAAGAGGGAGGAGGAGAAGGAGAGAGGGGGATACAGGAAGGGAAGGATAGGAAGCTGAAGAGGGGGAAGTGGCTGTGGCTTAGCCAGTACTTTTCCCATCCTAAAAAAAAAAAAATTAATTCCTAACTTTCATCTGAGAATAAATACTGTGTTTTGCTTCTAAGAAGAGCAGTAAGGGCTAGGCAACAGAGCCAGGAAGTGTCTGAGGTCAGATTTGAATCTAGGATCTTCCATCTCTAGACCTGGCTTCTCAATCCACTGAGCCACACCAGCTGCTTCCTCCCACCCCCATCCTAAAATTCTTGAAGAGAGTGGCTAGAGAGTTGTTCTCAAATCAGGAAAAGCTGAGTTCAAGTCCCAGCTTTGACATGTATCAGCTGTTGGACTCTGGGTGAGTGAGATAATCTCTCAGTGCCTCCAGGCAACAATTGAAGAACACAAATTGCCAAGCAGGTGTAGGTCTGCATTCACCGAGGGAATTTCCTCCCTGGGAGTTCACTATACCAATAAAATTCCAGCTCCATTTTTTTTAAGAGTAAAGAAATAATCATGCTGCCTCCTTTCCACATACCATTTCCAAATTCTCTACCTTGTTATTCAGATTAGCCTGATTTCACTGTTGTACCTGGGTATAAATGTTGCCGTGCTTGAGCAGAGAATGTTGGTCATTGAGCCCAGAAATGCCTCCCTCCCCCTTGTCCCACACTGTGTGAATGATCCTCTGATAAAAGGAGAACTTGGGAGGAAGGTTCTAGAAACAAAATCCTCCTCTGGGCCTAGTACTATAGCTTTTCTTCTCCAATCCAATTACATTATTATTATTATTATTATTATTATTATTAATTTGTAGTAGTAGTCATAGTAGTTGTAGTAGTCATAGTCGTAGTCGTAGTAGTAGTAGTAGTAGTCGTAGTAGTAGTAGTAGTAGTAGTAGTAGTAGTAGTAGTAGTAGTAGTAGTAGTAGTAGTAGTAGTAGTGAAAGCCCTTGGGGAGAAGGTTCCTTTAGTCAGCAGCATAGGGATGGATAAAATGGTCTAAGTCTCCAGAAAACTACAACAAAACAGGTCGAATTTGAAGAAGCAAAACAGTTCTTGTAGAACTAGGAACTAGCTGTATTTCAAAAGGTTAGAGACTATATTGAATTGAGAAAAATACAGTTAGAGGATTTTCGGAGTCCAAAGATGTTGAAAGAAATCATTACTTGAGATACAAGGTCATTGATAGAATTATTATCTCTTTCTTCTCAAATGTTTCTATGTCTTGTTACCACTATTAAATTCCCATACTGTATTTCAGAGATGAAAAAATTCCACATTTTTAAAGACCCAGTCAAAAAGATTAAAAAATATAAATGATAACATATTGTAATAATTATAAATAATAATGATATTATAGGTAATAATACCTGTTTCGGTGTATCTAGAAGGTATTTCATTTAATTAAAAATAATTATAGGCAACAAAATTGCTGGGGGGAGCAGGAAGGAGAGCTAGAGAGTATCTGCCCTCTGGTTGCTTATAATACAATTGTGATGATGAGGCAGAAAAATAAGAATGATATGAAGTAGAATATGATAAGAACAGAGGAAATGTCTAGTCAGAATGCTAAGGGAAATTCAGGAGAGTGAGATCACCTTCATCTGGGAAACCAAGAAATTTTTCATAGAGGAAGTAGGACTGAGCCTTGAGGAAAAAAATATTTCAACAATGGATTCAGGGTAGCAAGAAAGAGCAGGACAAGGACAGGGAAAAGCTAGTTCAATTTGGACTGAAATGTAGAGTGAAGGGGACAAATATAAAATATGGCCATAACAAAAAGGTACACTGAAACAAGATTGTGGGTATCCTCTAATGTCAGGCCAATAATGATATTAGATATCAATAAAACACTCAGGTTTACAAAATTATTCTCGAGCATCATTTGATTCTCCTAGCAACCCCATTAGGTTGGTACTACCAGCATCATTATTCCCATTGTAGAGAAAAAGAAACTGAGGGTCAGGGAAGTGAAATGATTTTCTTGTAATCATTTGGATAACTCATTATTGGAAAAGGGAGATGGACCCAAGTCTCTTTTGGCCCCAAGTCCAGTTTTTCTAAAACACCACACACTGTTGCCCAATTTTATTTTATTCTATAGGAAGTGGTGATTCACTGAATTTTTTTTACATAAAGGGCATGGTCAGATTTTTTTGGCTGGAAAGATCATTCTGGAAACTGTATGGATGATTGATTGGAGGAAGAAATTGGGAAAGGAGACCAGTTGGGAGGGTATAACAATATTACTGTTATATTTCTGTGTGATATAACATTATCCTCCAGGTGAGACTAATGATAGGCTGAGTATGGCTGGAGGAAGTGGGAGAGAACAAGAAGGGGTAGTATATGGAGGGAGACTTGGTAGCACTTGACTAAAAAGATGTGATAATTAAACAAGAGGGAAGAATCTAATATCATTCTATGGATTTACACTTAGCTGATAGTGGCAATCACAGGAAAAGAAGCAGGGAAATTGGTAAATGAATCAATGGGAGGGGGCAGAAATATTTAAAGCAGTAACAATGGGACATCTTAATAGAAATATCCAGAAGACAGCTGGAAATACAAGAGTGAAGCTCAGGAGCGAGAAGGGGTTGGTTAGATTTTGGAGATGATCTGCATAGTAGAAATACTTTTAGCCATAGAAGTAGGTGAAATTACCAAGGAAGAATATAGATAAAAAAGAGTTCTATGACAAAGCTTTGGAGATTTACCCACTTGGGGATGGAGGAAGAAAATCAACTTGAGACTTTCTAGGGATAATAGTTGTCCAAAAGTGGACTGGGCTACCTCGGGAGGCAGATGGTTCCTCTCCCTCGGAGGTTTCAGTTTGAGCTTGGATGACCATTTGGCAGGTCCAGTATAGTGGGAATTCATCTTTGGGTATAGGTTACACTGGGATGCTGAGGCCCCTTCTAAACTCTAAAGTCTGTCATTTTGTAAAATATACCACTGTGTATCCAGCTCTCTACAATTCCTCTTTGAGAAATCCTGGCTAGGCAAAGTGTGTACCACAAATTTTAAAAAGGATAATAATTACTTCAATGTTTATGCATCTCCATCATACCCCACCCATAGGCCCATTACACAGATGTTTAAGTACCTTCAAGCTGTGTTTTCAGATGTGCAGCTCCCATTTTCTAGCTGTAGCTTCCCTTTAAACAAAGCTAAGCATTGCTGATAGCTCCACTTGGCAGAGGCTCCCCTATATAAAACATCATTTATTTTTAGTTTATTGCATAGAAATGCAGGGGGGAAAGAAAATAATTAAAATGGTGTGCTGCCTTATAACATGGTATCTACGCTACTGAACTTCTAACCTGACATAAATACATTGCATACTGTAACCTGTTCCTCCTGATTATTAACCTTGAGCATGGCAACCTATAAATCATCCCTGAAACAGCTGGCGCTCAGCATTGCCCCAAAGGTATATGATTACGATCGTTTTATATATATCTTGGTATGCAGACATGAAAAATTCATTGAAGAGGTTGGTGTTGTAAGACTTATTATAATGAATTTTCTCAAAAACATAGATCATGCTTAAAATAGGTGTCTGCTTATTATAATGCAGCCATTTATATCTTCTCGAATTACCTTGCCCATAGCTCAGCCATTTTCCTAAAGTCAAACATGATGATACCTAAGCAGATTTACTGCGGTCAGTTTGCCTATAGTCTCAAAGTAGAAGTTGGCTTTTTCTTACGTTCTTAGTTCCTCTAAAGCTGGTGAGGACGAGATTTGTAGGGCGGGGGGACATGAGTTGTGTGAAGAGGGTAGAGGAGGAATTTCAAGGAACAAGAATAAAAGAACATCTCTGTACATGTAAGCAAGTAAGGTGACTCCATACATGTAGGTATTTCTGGAGTCCATATCTATGGTGCCATCGGTGACACAGAAACCCCAAGAAGAGACGGCCCTTCTCATGCAGTTGACAAATCTTCCTTCTCCCTCCCTATTGCTCAGGAAAAAAAATTAGTCTGAGAACTGAAGAAGGGAGCCTTAGACATTATATCCTCATTGTTTCATAGATGACAGAATGGGGCTCCAGTGAAACCAAGTTATAAACAAGGTTATATGCATACATCTAGAGGAAGCCAGAGCCCAAGATGCCAATCTCTCAGTCCAGTGTGTACCTTTCCCATTATGCTACACTGCTTTCCACCATGATCTTGCCCCTGCCCTGGCAGTCTTGGCAGATTGGTGCCTCTTCCACATAGGAGAGCGAACCTTACTCCTTGCCACAGTGGAAACAAAACTAACATGTAAACACTGACATTAAAAAGGACCCTGCTTAAGAAGCTCATTCTAAATTGAGTTCTGGTGGCTTTTTTTGATTGGGTTCTAGTCATTCCTGAGCAATTGTGAGTGGTCAGTTTCCCAAAAATCCTTGTTTTTCAGGACCTCTCTAAAACAAAGCCTCAGTAACATATGCTGGTTCTGATAGAGGATGTGTTTTCTCAGACCTTCCTCTTCCTCTTCTGTATAGAATAAAACTAGATCCAAAATCCCATCCTTATTTTATATAATCCAGGTCAAATTTGATCTTGGAAAACACCCCCATTTTCCCTCTTTCCTTCTTTCCATCCAAGATGCCAGGAAGTCTCTTGTTGCATCATGAATTCAGTCTAATTACTATTCGGTCTTGCTTGCATGGGACAATGACAGTAGGCAAGTTGAATCCTGGGCTTCTGGGAAAAAGAGTGCCAAATATGCCAAAGCTAATGAAAAGTAAACTTAAAATCAAAACCATCCAAATAAACCAACTCCTCCTTGGAGGGTAGAAGGTATTGATCACAAGAGGTTTTTGTTTTTGCTTTTTTTTAAATTACAGGACAAGTAGAGACAAGTGCCCTGGATCCTGAGGGCATTTGGTTTGTGGAAGGGGGGACAGTTAAGTGCTATAGTCTCAGAGGGAGGCATTTCAGAGGCCTTTATTCTCACATCTTTCCTTTGACAGCGTTTTTCCAAGCAAAACAACACAAAAGAACTCCCTCTTGCATGGTAGTCTGGTCCAAGCGTATGAGGAGGAAAAACAACAGATATGTAGGGCCATGTATCAGTGTGATGTGCTATCCATTATTTAATAAGATATAAGACTGGGGCATCTAGGTGGCTCAGTGGATAGAGAGCCAGGTCTCAAGTCATGAGGACCTGGGTTTAGAACTGGCCTTAGATGTTTCCTAGTTGTGTGACCTTGGGCAGGTCACTTAACTCCATTTGCCTAGCCCTTGCCCTTCTTAGAGTGGTTACTAAGACAGAAAGTAAGAGTTTAAAAAATAATAATAATAATAAAATGTAGTAGACTGATCTGACATCTGAAAACCTTTTTAGATCAGCTGCCATAACATCCTTTGGACAAGTCCAGGGATTGGAACTCAACATATGAGAATTCAGACCAACTTGTCTGTAAATTAGTCTTAGAGAGCTGACTGAGGATCTGAGATGGGAAAATGACTCTCAGTACGATACGAGGTCGAGGCCAGCTTTCTATCCACTATTCCATGCTGCTGCTTCTCTTCCAAAATTGAATGGAGAATATGGCTATCCTAAGTAATCATAATTAATGTGTTTTCTTCAAATCCAAGAAAAAGATTTTCTCTCTTCCTGCCTGGATTACTTTGCTTGCAGTCCAAACGTTAAGATCTACTGGCGGAGAAGGGAAGTGCTTTATCAAAAGGACAAGTCCCATTCAGTGTACTCAGTTCAATTGTGAACTCCAACAGTCTTTCCTATTCATATCTTGGTCTTTGACCAAGTATTAATTCATTCCCAAGTGAAAGTCTGCTTTCATGCTGCTAGCAGATGAATCTTCTAAAGCTGTAGTAACTCATTCCTTCACCCCCTCACTCAAAAATCTTCAATAGCTCCCCTTTGCCTACAAGATCAAATTCTAGTCCTTCCCCAACTAGCAAGTACCACATTGGAGAGGGAGGCAATACTAGATGCCCCAGATTTGGAGTTGAAAACCAGGGTTATGGGCTTAGTTCTCTTTTTTTAACATATGTGGTCCTGAACAAGTCACTTTCCCTTTCTAGACCTCAGTTTTCTTATCTGTAAAATGGATTGAGTGACCTCTTAAATCTCAACCTGCTCTATGGTTCCAGTTGGAGGAAGGTTAACATGTTCTAGGTTCTTTTCTTCACAGGGAGAGGAGGAATGGGTGGAAATCCTTGCATTCAAAACTCTCCACCTGACCATTCTACCTTTCTTCTACTACTCTATACAAATCAGGAAGTGAGATCTATTAGAAAAGAAAAGAATACTGGATTTATGCTAGAAAACAAGGTACTTACTAGTTTAGTCAGGAAGGGGGAAATCAATTTCCTCATCTGTATACTCGTAATATAATTATGGATTTAAAGCTGGAAGGAAACTAGATGACCAGAGGATCATCTAGTCCAGCCAAATTAGAAACTGAGATTCTAAGACTGTCTCGCCTGAGTTCACACAGATGGGATCACAGCCAGGGTTCAAATCCATTACTCCTTTCATTGTACTACCTTCAGACTCACAGGGTTGTGAGGCAAATGCTTAGCTGTAAAACTTTCAAGCACTCTAGAAGGGTACATCTGATCACCTACTGTCCCCTGAACATGCTGTGGCCATTCCCACCATTCCGCCTCTGTTCACTCTATTCTCCCATGCTTCCCAGCTTTCTAAATTCTGCCATCTTGGAGGGACTTTAAAGACCTTCAGGCATTCTTCCCTTACCACCCTGCCACTGTGTAATCCTCCCTCCTCAAAACCAATATATCACTTACCAGCTCGATATTTAAATCTTATATATTGCTTCAAGTTGATAGCTTAGAATCTAACAGACATCATACAAAACATTGTGGCACATAAAGAGTGGAGGCAAAGAGGGAGTTGGATCTGGAGTCAAGAAGACTTGGTTCTTTGTCACCCCATTTGGGGTTTTCTTGGCAAAGATACTGGAGTGGTTTACCATTTCCTTCCCATCACATTTTACATATGAAGAAACTGAAGCAAACAGGATTAAGTGACTCACTTAGGATCACACAGCTGGTATCTAAGGCTGGATTTGAACTTGGGTCTTCCTGACTTCAGATCTGCCATTCTCCCCACTGGACCATCTGGCTGCAGTTCCAGATATTTGTTTCTTGTGAGACCCTGGGCCAGTCACTTAACTTTATCCCCTCAGATTCTTCACCTAAAAAATGAAGATAATAATAACACTGACCTCTAAGGATTGTTGTGAGGAGCAAATGAAATATTTATAATATGCTTTTACAAGTGCTAAAGTGCCATAGAAATGTTGGCTATCATCATTAATTGAGAATTTTTTTTTTCATACACTCTATTAATTCTCTTATCAGGGCTCTCTGGCACCACTTGGTCTAGAGACTTTTGCACTTTTTTTTGGTCCTTCAGAACATGTCCTTTTACAAATTCTGGCTCCCTAGAAAGTGTTACAATGGTTCTTTTCCAGATACATAACAAACTTTCACCTGTCTGCCTTTGGTGTGGGAAAGGCTGAGGGTCTGATGGACCATTTCTTCATTAGCTATTTACCAATTAGAAAAGTCTTGGGATATTCAAGGGAAGAACTGAAAAATGTGTTCCCCAAAGTGCATAAAGGTACCGAAGGGGCCAGGAGGTTCAGAGCTCTTTGGAAAATTCAAAAGAATCCATTGCTGACCATTAGAATGTCTTTTTTTTTTAAACCCTTACTTTTGGTCTTAGAATTAATATTATGTATTGGTCTAAGGCAGAAAGGCTGTACAGGCTAAGCAATAGGGATTAGGTGACTTGCCCAGGGTCACACAGCTGGAAAGTAGAGGCCAGATGTGAACCAGGACCACCTGTCTCTAGGTCTGGCTCTCAATCCACTGAGCCTTGATTGGTCACTTAATAGTTTACAATGAAGAAATATTGCCAATTGAGAATTTCAGTTATTAGCATATTAAAACACGTGACTTCATTGGAACTTTATAACAGTCCTCAAGGACTAATAATAGTACCGTAGGTATTATTATCCCCATTGCAGAAATAAGGAACAAGTTCCTAGAGGTTATATGACTTGCCTTGTCTAGGTCACATAGTTAATGAAGTCAGTGAAGTAAATCAAAAACTTGAGTTCTAGTGCCAACTTCAGCTGACTACTATGTGAATTCCATTCCTTACCTAATGAGAACCATACTAATCAGCCCATATCACAGATTGTTGTAAAAATCAAATAAATGATAAGTGAAGGTATGTCAAAGACCGTAAATGGTCCCAAATTTATTTATTTTATTTTTTTAAACCCTTATCTTACAACTTAGAATGAATACTGTTTATTGGCTCCAAGGCAGAATAGTGGGAAGGGCTAGGCAATGGGAGTTAAGTGACTTGCCCAGGGTCACACAGCTAGGAAGTGTCTGAGGTCATATCTGAACTCAAGATATCCTGTCTCTAGGCCTGGCTCTCAATCCACTGAGCTACCCCGCTGCCCCACAAATTTAAAACAGTATTATTATTGCCCCCATGTTTTGTAAACTCCTTGCTGGTATTATTTCCTGGAAACTCTTTTGTAAACTCTTTACTGGATAGAAATTATGTCTTAAGCATCATTGCGTTATTCCTTACAGCACCATGCCTGACATGTCACAGGTGCTCAAAAAATATTTGTTCATTTAGATTTATGGACTTAATGTGGTTTCCAACAAACACTTCAAATTTAAACCTCTTCCCCACCACCAGGCACCTGGCCTATCGGGATAGGAGATGTTCTTATCTAGAAAGGTCTGAACTAAGATCAAAAAAGAAGAAGCTGTTCAGCCATTCAAACTCAGATCCAGGGCTGAGAAGCTAAAAGAGATCAGCTTAGAGGCATATAAAAATATAAATTAAAAACGAGTACAACACATATTTTGTAAGTTGGTTATTTCATATCCAAACTTCCCCTGCTCCAATATTATAAAGATCGCTGTACTCAGAATTTAATTAAATTCTCTCTTTAGTAGAAAATTAGACTCAGCTGTTGTTTTCCCTCTATTAAAAAAAATTAAGATGATCCACAAATGGTCCTGCTTTGGGTAGAGTTGTCCAACATTCTGTTTCCCTCTTATTACCATTTCTACAAAGTTAACATTAATGGAAGATTTCATAGAGTCTATCACTGAAGAGAAGTTCATATGTTTGGCCCACCTTTTTTTCTTTGATTATCCAATACATTGTACCACAATTGACAATTAGTTGGTAAGAAGTTGTACTCAATAACTGTCATCAAACCATGTAGACCTTCAAGACATGGAAGCATTCCAGTAGCTCCTCAGTAGAAGGGAGATATTCCCTGATTTATGGGATATTTTGAGACTCCGAAATGCTGAAGGAATCTTAGTTATGATATGTATGTTAGTTGTACATATGAATTTCCTATGTGGATATGAATAGCTTGGCATTGCCATCATTAATTGTATCATTGATCCACTTGTTCTAACCACTGCCCCTGCCTCACCACCCCATGGGCTACTTACTGTACCAATGAAAATAGCAGATTTAGGGCTAGGCACTTTTTGGTGGTATGAAAATAAATATAAGCCTATTAGAATTGTGCTAAGATAAATTCTTGAACTCTTACACTCAATTAGGTGACCACTTAAGGTCACAAAGCATGAGAAACAAATATCTCCATCTCTCTATCCACTGGTGCTTGTCATGAAAAACATTATTGGGGGCAGCTGGGTAGCTCAGTGGATGGAGAGCCTGGTCTAGAGATGGGAGGTCCTGAGTACAAATATGACCTCAGATGCTTCTTTAGCTGTGTGATCCTGGGCAAGTCACTTAACCCCCATTGCCTAGCCTTTAACACTCTTCTGCCTTGGAACCAATACACAATATTGATTCTAAGATGGAAGGTGAGGGTTTAAAAAAACAAACAAACAAAAATACATTATTCCATCCTGGAATCTAGATTACTGTTACCACTTCCTTGATATCCTTAAAAGTCACTGGATAATTTTCTCATTTGGCTTATGCAGAAACTCTAAGAAAGGAAGACATAAAAGCAAAAGTTGGTAAGGCCATCTTTACTTCAGGTGTCAATAGGGAGGATTCTGGCTTCTGCAGGGACCACAGAGGGAAGGTTTTAATGATAAGACTATAACCTAGACACACAGATGATACCTGGGTACCACTTAGAGGAATTCACAAAAATGAACTTAAACTCCACAATCACCACTTTAGGTTGAGGGATGATGGGAAAATCCTCAGTTTTCATTGCTCATGATAATCGTAATGGAAATTGGTCCCTTCTAAATAACATTCCTGAATGGTTGTACTTCCACTAGGCAGGAGCAAGGGAAAGAGGGGCAGTAAGGCACCCCATATTGCACATCAATACTGTATTACTTACTAAAACTCCCATCTCTGAAAATACACAACTTCCTAAATAAAAGAATGCTGTGCCCTATTGTAAGAGAATTGTTCCTTCACATTTTTGGAGTAAGGAAGAGTTTGGGGGCTTTAGAGTGGGGTTTCTTTCTTTTTTTTAAGTTGGTTTTAAGAAAGACTTCAGGCTATTCAGGGTCTGCCCAGCTGCTTCTCAGTAGCCAGCTATGGCTGAAGGAGCAGAAACTGTGGATCTGAGAAACATGCCAGCTTTGTCTGGTGAAGAACAATGCCTCTGCAGTCAAACACAATGGCCGTCTCTTATTTTCGGCTAACCCTTAGAAATAGATGGAAAAGGATCATGGAGTTGCCTTGCAGGGCCTCTGAGGGGAATGAGAGAACATTAGCTCTGCAGCCACAGATATGCAAATCCTTTATGAGCCCCACAATAGCCCAGAAAACCCTGTGGGTGGAGACTGATAGCAACACCACACAGCTAGAGCAAACTCCTGAATGAACTGGAGGTTCCAGACTTGCCCCGCCCTTCTGCTCACTCCCATCAGCATCTTAAGGGTCACTTCAAGGGAAGTCGATCTCCACTTGCTCGGCAGAGGGGCTTCTTTCCACCAACTCATTTGGGTTCTATCAGAAAGTTGCCCTTTCAGAGATTTCTGGTGATTTTCCCCAGAGAGCAAAATGGTTTTTGGTCTGACCCCTACTGTCAGTCCTTGACTGATCAGGAACAGTCAGTTGCTCCCTCAGACCATTCAACAGTTCATTCATTAAGCAGTCATTGAGGAAGCTCTTCCTGGGTGTAAAGGACACAAGCAATCTTCCTTAGGAAAATGCTAGGCAAGGAATACCTCCACAGCCTGATTTCTAGAAGGTTCGCCCTTCCTTATCCTCTACTTGTAATAAGCATTCCTGGTTTGTTTTTAAGGAAGAAAGAGGGGGAAGTAGTCATCTAAGCCACAGCTTGAAGGGGCGAATTCTGAGGCTGAATGCCTTCTTCTTTAGCTTACCATGTGGCCAGTGATTTCATCTCGATGGTAAATGAGGCAGTGGCCACAATGTTTTCCTAACTCACAGGGGTGTGGTATGGATGAACTCATCAGTGCAAATTATAAAACAAAAATGATTAATACTCAAATGTTAACAGCTTCCTGACTCCTACAGAAACAGGGTTGAACTTGTCGAGCAGGATGAGTTTTCTATTCTGAAATGCCCTGTATACTCCTAACACTATTAAATTTACAGCCTGCTTAAGTTTCAGTGAAACAGTCTACTTCTACATTTAAAGGCCTTTGAGCAGACTGACAATTATAGGATGGTTTTGGATTGCAAATGATTTTGAAGTCACTGCAGCACCTCTCCCTGAGCCAAGGAGAGACAGACAGACAGAGAGGGAGAGAGAAAAGGGGGAGAGACAGAGAGACAGAGAGACAGAGAGAGAAAGAGAGAGAGAGAGAGAGAGAGAGAGAGAGAGAGAGAGAGAGAGAGAGAGAGAGAGAGAGAGAGAGAGAGAGAGAGAGAGAGAGAGAGAGAGAGAGAGAGAGAGAGAGAGAGAGAGAGAGAGAGAGAGAGAGAAAGAGAGAAAGAGAGAGAGAGAGAGAGAGAGATGGAGATCATGTGTCTCCTATTTATTACGTTGAAGTCCTGCTTTTAAGATCAAAATACTAGGACAAGAAATATATCTTACAGGAGAAAATGAAATGATTTCCCCTTAATGTTTTAACTTACCTGTTACCAGTTTTAATTTACTATAAGAATTTGACTGTCACTCTAGTGACTAGTGTGGAATTCCCAAATCCATTTTTGTATGTCTTGCAAAGGATAGAATCCAATAGAACTCCATGATAGCAGGGTACTTCTAAAAATTCCGAGGCATTAGAATGGGACTGGTGAGTCTCTACAATGTTATTCTAAAGAAGAATGGAATTATTTTGTTTGTGAATTTGAAAGGAGAATGAATGTGCAGAAGCAATGGAAAAGGACAGGCAATATAAAAGCATTTAAAGAATTTGTAACACTTCAAAAACCAATATCCTATCCTTAAATTTGGATAAGAATCTACAAAAAGTCTAGGCATGAAATAATTTTTGTCAAAAAAAATGTTGCAATAGATGCAGTCTCTTAACATTTATCTTAATCATCTCATGTCAAATGCAAACTTAACCACAAAATACCAACAAATTGGTGGTAACTCTTATCGAAGTTGAGGAAACATCAAAATGCCCATTTTGCAAGAGATCAAGCTAAGGAATTTATAAAGAGGCTACATTGTACTTTTTAGAGTTTATTTAGTACCTCAGTAATTTAATTTATTTTGCTACAGAATTTATAGTAATTGGCAGTTCATTTCCATCTTCATAAAAAGTAATTTGTAGAGTTTCTTATCTGCAATTAAAAAAAACTTCATCACTTCAAAAAGCTTGCTTATGTAATAGGGATAGATTAAAAAAAACATTAGCATCAATGGCAATGGGTTTTTGTTTTGTTTTTAATTATCAAAAGCATCTTTTACTTACTAGCACTATCACAGACATTTGAATAATAGTAAAATACTTTTTGGATAGTATGGGGAAATTACTAATTCACTTGATGTACCAATATTAAATACCAAAATTAAGTAGTGGGTGGGATTGCCATATTGGGCTATTTCCATGTTTTCTTTTTCTAGGTGGCTTCTATAGAGGCTAGAGTGTTGTGCTTAGTGTGAAGAAGATCTAAGTTCCAACCCTGACTCTGGCCCTCTGTAGCTATGTAACCCTGGGCAATTTATTGAAACACTTTCAGCCTCAGCTTCCTCATCTGTAAAATGAGGAGAGGACTGGATGATGTTTAAGGTCCCTTCCTCCTGTATGATTTCCTCTCAAAGTTACTATCATTTTCTTACTTTTTTTTTCTGGTAAACTCATTCTCACTAAAACAAACAAAAAGATGCAGAAGGTCTTTTCTTTTTTTCTTTACTAAAAACATAAGAGATATTAGTAAGTGCACAATCTTAACACGTCCTTAGACAAAATAATACAGATGCTAAAGAAGAATCAAAACATATCTATAGTACATATAGCATTTAAAAAAATCTTTACCATCAAACTCTGATTCTATGACTTTGAGTTAAAAGGGACCTTAAACAACTTCCATTCCAATATTCTTTTTTTACAGATGAGGAAAGGGGTCCCAGAGAGTTTAAGTAACATGCCAAAGGTAACACAAGTAGTAAAATGGCAGAACTTGGATTTGAAAGGTGGCACTTTTAACTCTCAATTTCTAACCTACTTTCCACTTTCCAGGGGGTGAAGACAATTATCATTCAGTACTTAATTTCTTGCTGTGAACCACCTCATTCTTGGTGGAGTGAAAGAATGCTGAATTTGGAGTCATGGGATCTGAGTTTGAATCCTAGATTTGCCATGTGTCACCTGTGTGAGTTTGGGCAATTCACCTAATGTCCCTAGGCCTTGGTTTCCTCACCTGTAAAAATGTGTGGGCTTAGATTAGATGATCACTAAAATACCTTCCTGTAGAGATCTGTGATCTTAATTGAACTAGAAACATCTCCTAAATAGGCAGACACCTAGATCTTTAACCTTGAAGCTCTCTTAGAGAGCAAATATACAGTTACAATTTTCAATATAGAATTTTAAGTAACTTCAAAGATTAAACAAATGTGTCCCGTAGGCTATGCTGTGATGGTCAATGGTTGGCCTATCACTTACACTACTCTACTTGGACTGTAGCTAATAACTGGTGTGGATGGTCATAACTATTCATAACATTTATCTTCCAATATGGATGGATACATATACATTGTATATTCTACTTATTAAAAAAAACTTGTCCATAATAAAAGATATAAAAAAATTCCCTTTCTAGCTTATTTCATTACAAATTCTTGCTTGACTTATTCAAGACCTAAAAAGTTCTCTAGTTCTGTAGTTCTAATAATTCATTTGTATGCTATTCATCTCCTTACACATTTTATTCACTTCTAATTTTTTATTTTTTTGTTCAAAGAATTCCCTTTCAGAAAAGATGCCCTTTTTCTAATACACAGTATATATCATTTAAGTCACTTTCAAGGGGGAAAAGCAACAGCATCATTAGTCAGTGAAGATTCAAAACTGTCCCCCTTTCTGGCACTTTGGATATATGAGAGTGTGAGTGTGTGTGTGTGAGAGAAAGAGAAATTGCATACATGTGTGTATGTTGTGTTCAATCGGTGTCACTAAAGTTGCCTGTCTAGTTGTAAATTTTATTTCCCTGGTACTGTAAGGAAAACACATAAATGAAAACAATAGCCTAGCCCAATTCTTTCTCTCTGCTCTCTTCCCTTTAGTTTTGTTTGTCCAGGTGACACAGAAGATCGAAAACAGTAGTTCTCAGATGATACATTATCTCAAATATCAAAGGTCACCAAAGGGTACAAATCGGTAACTCTCTAGAAAGGGCTTTAGTTTTTTTTTTTTTTAAGTGGGTCAGATTTAGTTTCATGTAGGTTGTTTGACACACTGGTTTCTGGCATCACAAGCACTGGTCTACAGGATACCACAGAGCCTTTGTGTCCCTTGCTGACACTACAGCATTGTGTTTTTCTACCCATTAACCAAGGATAAATGACCTAGATATTGTGCCTATTAAAGCTTCATTTTTCTTTTGCCCTTTTGTTCTTTAGTGTACCATATTATCACATGCTGAACACATTTTTAAGTATTCTCAGTCTCCGATGCCCTTTTGAGGGGGGTAATGCAAGGGTTTTTGTGTGCATTTCTGTAGAGTTAGCTAGAGTGAATAATGTGAAGGTAATTCAAGATTTTTCTTCCTGTCTGGTCTCAAAGACAATCAGTTCAGAGTATTACTAACAGCTAATCTAGTATAAGAGGATATATATCAAGAAACCGTACAAAAGCCAGAATGCTGTATTTGCATCTATTGCGAATACAAAAAATAGAGTGAACACCAGTTGTGATTTCCCTAAACACTACATTCTATAATTACATCTCTGCATATCATGGGTCACTTTTATTAAAAGTATCATTACTACAGTTGGCAGCAATTTACATCTTATCTTACATGATAGCAGTTTTCAAAGAAAAAAATAAAAGGACATCACAACAAAGAAAAACAATACATTTACAAAGTCATGTCTGTAAACTTCAAGGCTAGTTTAGAGTTGAGGTAATGCTGTTTAGCTTTGTGGCTAAAGTAACAAAGTCCTTTAATTTAAAAAAAGGTACCTGATTCTCTCTTTTTTTTCTTTTTTCTTTTTTTTTGTTTATACCAGTGCATTACAAGATCATGAGATAATTGAACTGTAGTTTTATCCTGTAAGAACCTTCTCAGTGGGTTAATTTCCAAAAGGTACTCTTCACATTCAACAGCTGCCTTATTATTGCTGTGTCTCAAGACAGAGACATTCACACTATCTTGGAGATTGTCAGAGTGTGTGTGTATGTGTGTGTGAGCAAGTGTGGGAACTCCCATACAGTCAAAAATAATGAGCAAATACGATATGTATGGTAAATTTCATCTTGACCTTCACAGCAAAAAAAAAAATTAAAATTAAAAAATTAAATATATAACTTCATACTTCCTTTAAGCAGCACTTCCTTCTATTAGTGCCACTCGGTTACAAATTGCTGCTTTTATAATACCAATGGTACCAAAAGAAAAAAAAAGCAGAGCATTATGTAAGTTTCCTTAAAAAGACATGATCACCTCTCAAATTTCATCTCTCCTAGGGATAATAAATAATGCACTGCACAATACTTAATGACCAAGATACCTTTTGACACATCTGTATAACATGACTTAAACTTTTTTTTTTTGCTACACTATGTTACAGAACAGCTTATAAAAACTAGGTATGAACATTAACTGTGAGTGTAAACAGTAGGACTACCACTTGTCAAAAGTTTTAAACACTTTAACTGTAACTGGTACTGGTTATTCATCATTTTCATTGTTTTCTATTTCATCCCCCCCATCAAGTGAGTCTAGTTCTTCACCCTGTGCTATTTCATCTTCTAAAATGGAGGAATCTGCAGTCTTATCTAGGCTCTCTTCAGCATCGCTGCCTTCTAAGTGTTCTTCATCTTTAAAGGGAGCTCCCTCAGCTTTGTCAGCAGCCTTCTCATCACTGGAACCCACTGCATTCTGAAGTCCTGCTAATGCTGGGAAACCAGGCAGTGTCAATCCTCCCAGTCCTGGAGGTAGAAACATGGATGGGTAGAAGAGGCCTGGAGCCATGGTGGACAGCAAGAAAGGATTGAAGGCTAGAGGGTTGGAGGGCAATCCAGCTGTGGCAGTAGCAGCACTGACAGATCCATTTGCAGAGTCAGTAGCAGAAACAGTGTCTGTGCTTTTCTCAGAGTCTTTGTTCTCTTCTTCATTCTCATTTCCCTTCTCTTCCACTTTTGAAGTGCCATCTTCAGGTTCTCCTTGACTGGGAGCAGTAGTGGTGTTTCCAGTAGCAGCTGAGAGAGGGTTATTTAACAGCCCACCAAGTCCAAACATGTTGGGCAATCCGGCCATTCCTGGCAACACGAGAGGGAGCATGGCAGCAGGATTCTTAGAATCGCCTCCAGCAGCAGCAGCAGCAGCAGCAGCTGTTGCAAGTCCTGGAGGGAAGCCCATGAGACCTGCTAGTTGTAGAGACTGTAGATTCTGTAGACTCTGAAGGCTCGTGAGATCCATCCCAGCAAACAGGCTATTCATCAGCAGTGGGTTGATGCCCGACGTGGAGGCGGCGGCGGCAGCGGCAGCCGCAGCTGCTTTGGCAATTTCACTTTTTGGCCTCCTCCCTCTTCTGCTGGCCCCCTCTTCCCTCACAACAGGCCCTGTGAGGAGACGGTCAAACATGGACTCTGGAACGAATCCCTAGGAAGGGGAGAGGAACACCATCATGTCTATGAAAGCAACTTTTTTATAGAAAACAGCAATGGTTTATCCCATTGCTGCACTTAATATTCTGAATGGAAGAATTTAAAATAATTCAAATATTCATAATATTCCTTTATTTTTTGTTAGACTTCATTTGTTAAGCTCATTTTCCAAGTGGACACTGAAATAATTCAACAAATATTGATTATGCTCATGATTATGCTCACTAATGGATAAAGTATGGCATTGGGCTTTAGAGCATAGAGACAAAACAAAACAGTTGTAGTCCTCAAGAAGTTTACATTCTACTGACAGGATAACAATATGAACACCAATAAATACAAAGTCATTTTAAGAAGGAAGGACCAGTGGTAATGAGAAAGGCAGATAAAGACTCACTTGGATCCTTATGGATCAGAATCTAGCATTCTGAATAGAGAAAAACTAGCAAATATTTTCAACTAAATTCAATACATTTCATGATGGTAGCTATTACAGTGCAGATCAACCTATTTATTTGTAGAGTCCCTCTAATTCCAATTAATGAGTAAAAAAAGAGAATAAAAATGGTTTCCAGTTGAACAGTATAAATATATCTTTGTCCACTTGGAAAAGAGCTTAGAACAACTTTCCTCTAAATGACTTCCACCTGGTGCCAAATGTCTATTACCTAACAATTTCTTCTTTCTGAAATGCAACGTAAATATTTTAATGTTCCTTGTAAGTATAGGTGCAAAATTTAAGCTATTGCTGATGGATCTTTGGTTGAATTTGATTCACATCAGTTTCTTTAGTTTAAAGTAGGTGATGTGGTAAAAGATTTCAGAAAAACACCAGATTTCAGACATGCCAAACTCTCTCTCACACACAAAGTTTCACTCTGTCTCTCATTTTCTTCTTTTTTTTTTTTTGACAGACTTGGAGAATACACATTGAGATGCATACACATACACTGGAGTTTATACTTACAGATTGCTTAACTATATCAGTCCAATCAGGAGCAACAGCAAACTCAGGATTTTCCTCTAACCACCTGGGCAAGTCCTTCATTGGAGGAGCCATAGCCCCACCCATCTGATTAAGAAAACAAAACAAATCTATTTTAAACTATAGGCATGCTTTTGCATATAGTCATTTTAATGGACTTTTACCTGTTTAGAAATAAATTACCAGGAAAAGCTACCTTTCTGAAATAACTGCTGATAGAGAATTCCTTCATAAAAAGTTTTACCTTCTTTCCATTTCGTTTATTTACAACAGGTACCCTTTCTTCTCCAGTCAAGGTGTTGATATCCAATTTGTTAGGGTTTCGACATCTATGTCGTTTCTGCTTCGGTTTTTGAAATGGGGAAAACAGCACATCTGCACTCTTCTTTGAGGAAAAAGGAAAGAACAAGTTGCGGTTTAGTTTTTCCTACTGAGTATTCAATAATATAACCAATTAGTCATTTTCAGCAAAGCAGTAGGAACATTTAAGAGGTGATGTTTGCCTGACTGGGGAGATGGGGTACTATTTCTTATGTAAATTAAGGCAGTAAGTTAAGTGTATAAGGTAAGAATGTCTAAGTATGCTTAATAGTCTCTGAGATTCTCATTATTTCTTACCAATGATATGATTTTCAATGAATTAAATTTTAAACATTTAAGAGTCATGCTATTATAGACTACAATTGTCATATACCACCAGACTACCCTTTTTTACTCATGACTTAGATATGCAGATCAGCCTTGTGGATAACATGGAAGTGAGAGAGCAATAACTAATACTATGGTTAGGCTAAAAATTCAAAACTCTCTGGTCTATGACTGAAACCAAAGACTCAAATTACCTAGAACAAATGATGACATTAAAAAAAAAAAGATGCATGTGTATAGGATAGGGAAGTTCTGATTTAAAAGGAACTCATATTAAAAAGATCTAGGGCTTTTAGTTGACCACAAACTTATTGAAACAACTATTTGATAATATAGCTACCAATAAAGTTCACACAATATTAGACCACATAATGGTAAAGTTTTCAGATTGAAGTATTACAATTTAAAAAGGCTGAATACACATCTGTTAGGGAGGTGAGAGAAGCAATTAAGAAATTGCTTCTGAAACAGGGATTCTTAATTCGAGGTCTATTGATTTCTAGACATCTGTGAACTTGGATGGGAAAAGAATTACATGTTTATTTTTACCAATCTCAAACTGAAATTTAGCAATTTGTAACAAAATATTACTCTGATATATTGATAAATTCTTTTAAAATTACTCCATATGTGATAATTGGTCTCCACAGGGAAATATATGTCATTCTCAACTATAATAGTAGTGACTTTTAATAAGTTCAAGTTAAAATGACCAATTATTTAAAATATTATTTTGAGAAGGGATCCATAGACTTCATCAGATTGCCAAAAGGGGTCCATGACACACCAAAAAAAGTTAAAAGCCCTTATTCTAAGGTCTCTTCAAACTCAATGATTCCCTGATACTTACTGGTACATAACTTGGCATATCAACAGTGTAGGTAGGATGTAGTTTAAGCCATTCAACTAAATCCTTGTTTTTAGGGGCATCTTCCCCAACCAATCTGGTCCCATCTTCTAGGTTTATGACTGGAATTCGAGTATCTGGGTCCAGCTGTCCTGGAGAGGGAATGTTCCTTGTTGGTGGGGTCTCTATATCTTCTTCAAAAGCTTTGGTCACCTCAGCATCCTCCTGTAGAAAGACAGACAATTCTTTTCATTCTTATTTTTAACAAAAACATTCTAAAATTGTACCATATCCCAGGAGAATGCCACCCTAATATCATGAGACTTCATACCTAGACAGGATAAAAATGTTCCCAAAATGTTAACTTTTAAATAAGTTGGCCAAGTTGTTTATTTTATTTCCAAATATGAAACAGCAATTATTGACAAGTTCCTTTCTCACTTTTAATTTGTAATTCAGTTAGAATTTTCATACTTTTTTTTTTTAACCTAAGAATCAGTTCCAAGGCAGAAAAGCAATAAGGGCTAGGCAACTGAGGTTAAATAACTTGCTCAGGATCATACAACTAGGAAGTGCATACTTTTTCATCCACTCTTCACCTCCAATCTTTTAAACCTTAACCAGGACACTCTTTGTCTAAGAATTATGTAACTAAGCAGGGAAAGAGTTCCTAACTATCTATCTCCCCTGTGAGGGTTGTGAAGATTACTTTGCCTTTTGGGGATCATGGGAAAAACCACTAAGAGGAATTAGTTATGACAAAACAAATAAACAAACAAAAAAAAAACCATTGATTTTGCAAGGTTAAGCACTGGTGAATTGCACAAAATCCCATTTTCCTGGCACAACAATATTCATTGGGTATGTGTAGCAACATTGTAAAGCGGACAAGCTCTAGATCTTGGCAACATAGTGTATTCTTAGTTTAAAAGTGCTGCTCTTCTAGACAAAAGGTCTCCAGCAAAGTAGATAACATGATTCAAAATTTTAAAGGAAAAATTAATGGCTTCTACAGCATAAATTTGTCATTATGAACTTGTCAAAAGTTAAGAAGATTACTTTAGGCAACAAGATATGCCAAAATGGTATACAAAGTTTCAAGAAGGCAGAACACTAGTGATAGTATGTCATCTCAAGATGGCATGGTTAATTCAGTTGCCATTTTAGGGAGGATGCACCAAGTTATAGTTAAATGGACACCTTTCAACAACTCTTATTAAGTACCTATTGCAGGGTGGGCGTACCCACTGTATAGCAGCAGTGTGATAATGGACAGAATGTTGAGGTTGGAATCAGAAAAGTTGGAGTTGAAATCCCACTTGTTATTTACTGGATGTATAACCCTGGAGGACTCCCTATCTCTTTGTATCTCAGGCAACAAGGAAATTGCTCCATTTACTTTAGTGGAGGAAGGCCATACACTGGGAGTTACCTACGTATTCACTATTTTCTGAGCACTAATGTATACCTAACAAAACATTGCACCTTATGGCTGGAGACATAGTAAGGTACATTCAAAAGAGCTTCCATCTGGGAGGGTAGACTTTGAAACCTTTGTCATCTAAAAGAATGATAGCTAGAAGGGACTCTTGGAATTTATCTAGGCCAACAGCCTCACTTTATGGAAGAAAGCTGATTCAGATTCTATTCCCCTTTGCTACTTATTATATAGGTAATTTACTTCATTTCCCTTGGGTCTCAGTTTCTTCATCTGTAAAATGAGGTATTGATGATCTAAATGTATAATCCTGAGAAATTAGTCTTGCTTTTTCTGATTTCCCGAAAAAAAAAAAAATCTCCCCCTCTCCAAGTTCTAGAGTTAAAGGAGAGACAAAAAGGTTGACATGGAGAAGAATGCAAATTAAAGGGGGAAACTGTTTTCCTTGGGTCTTATCATTTATAAGGCAGTTTACTTCTGGCTCTCCTCAAATACATAGATCCATCTATAATCCAAAGAAGTTAAAAGAGATAGAACTGATTTCAGTGCCAGCTTATTGGTTTTCACCTGGAATAGGCTATGCTATGCCATAAATCCAACCCCCAAGTCTGAGGCAGCAGAGTTCTCTAAGGAAGTATTTCTGGAATCTTTCAATGAGTAACAGAAATAGCCAACTTTTTGATGAATTATGGTGGTAAATTTTAGAGGATATGATGAATGTATTATATTGATGTATTTATAAATTCTTTAAAATTATTTCATAAGTGATAATTGGATTCCACAGGGAAATATATGTCAATTTTCTACTAAAATAATGGTTCAAGTTCAAAATCTAGTGAGCTTGGCCCCAGGAGAAAAACACAATTACAAGTTGTGAATTCACCACAAAATTCATGGCCAGAAAAAACAATTTATATAATAAAAGGCTAATCCCCAAACCAAATTTTCCATAAATCCAAGTTTACTGTAGGTTGATATATCTGTGGTAACCTTTTTGTCTGGCAAAACCAAGATTTTGTGTCAGTAATCAAATAGATCATAACCAAAGGAGGAATAACATCTAAACTAAGTCAGAGTTAATAAACACATAAAGAAAAGGAAGCAGATCCTCATACAAGTTGGGAAACCTACAAGTCATCTCCATAATTATGTCAGATAATATCCACTACTCTGTTAACTCCAAATCTCACCTATTTCTTCAATGGCATGAGCTGGATTTGATATCCTTTAACTGAGATGAATTCAACCAGATATAGAAACATGAGTGCACACCGAATGAAAACTAGCTACTGGACTTACTACACTCAATGATGTCCGTTTGTTGCTCATGAAAAGCAGATCAAGCCCTTCTACATTTTTCCTCCTTCCTCGCCTCCTCTTCATGGGAGGTTCTCCATCCATTAAGGAGCCATTAAGCAGATGCCTTGTAGGTGTGCGTGAGAGACCTGCCTGTAGCAGTTCCATTTGAGTTTTAAAGGCATCAGACACGGGTGTGGAGACATTAGGCAAGATAAACTTTGAAGTAACAGATGAAAAATTTGAGGTAGAACTTGTTGCCTCTCGTGAGGCCTTTGATAAATCTACAACTTTTTCTTGTCCATTTTCTGAGACCACCTGAGACTCCCGCAGCTGAGCCACCATCTCCATGAGATTCCGTCGCTTGGCAGCTCTTTCAGCCTCAATCTCTATTTTTCTCCTCCTCCTCCTCCTCTGACGAGGGACTGATAGGTTGAGTGCATCTTCCTAGTGAAAAATGAAGATGTGAAGTTGTAAAGAAGCAAAGCAACTTCTGGTTTACTGATTGGCTTTTAAGAAATAAATAAAAAATAAAACACAGAAAGCAAATTAGTCTTTTATGAATAAAACCACATAATTTGGAGACTACTTATACAGTATCCCTTTTGTTCTAAAAGGGATTGCTATAAGCATAAATGTTTTCAAGTTTAAAAAAAAGAAAATACTTTTTTTTTAATATTATATAAATAAGATCTCTCTAACTTGCCTTTGATAACTGTGGAGAAGCAGCAATGTCCTCACTGCCACTGATGCTAGCTTGACCAATCATTGAAAGCTCTGTAAAGGTCCTTTTCTGTAGGGGGCTGTCCACAGCTGTTGGTGCATAACCAGGCATAAGTCCCTGGAAATCAAACATCTGGCGTCTGTTTACTGGCCACTTCCCTTTCAACACTGCTTCACAGATGTTATCTAATCGGTTTATCATTACACGATCCTATACAAAGGAGAAAAGATATAATGAAATGTTGGCACAAAGAAAACTGAGTTTTAAACTGGTTAAGAACAATAATAAAAAGTATTTGGTAATCATTCAAAGAATTAAAAAAATATTTAAAGTAGTATAGTGTATCTAGAAAGATTGTCTTGTTGTGGAGAAAGTCCTCAGGTAGCCCCAGGACAGAGAATTTTGTTTTTTAACATATTAACATTAGCATTGCCATTTGAAACAACTAGAGACACATACAACCACCTCCTCAAAAAATTACAAATGAAAAAATGTTTTAGCTCTTTACAAGTAGGTTTGCATTTATATCTGCAAAGCTAACAATTTCATATGTGGTTAGAAATACTTTTTTAAGTCATCAGGAGACATATTAAACATCTGTGTTTAGCATCTTGAAGCTCTGGTAACTTCATATCCAACAGGCTGGATCTAAAAGTCTATACAAGGAAGTTTTTCCTCATTAGCGTCACTATTAATAAAGTTCAGTATTATGAAATGGGCATCAACCTAGGGTTACCTAATGAATGTCAATTTGCATTCCACACCCATTATCACTTCAAATTTCATTGAAGCGTGTACATTAAAAATTTCTAATTACAGCTTTTAGTCTACTTAGACTGAGTTCCAAAGATTAAAAATGCTTGTTACTAAGAGCCCTTCAAATCATCTCTGAAACTACTTTTTGTATCCAAGAAAGCAGATGAAATTTCTGCAGGAACTAAGGAGACAGGAAAGAAAAGAATCCTTTGATAGTACAATCTTGAAGGAAAAAATTAATTTTTTCAGCATCCCTTCATTCCCCTCAACTTAATCAATGATTACTGATGATTAGAATATAAGATCATCCTTTAACTTCCTGATTGGCAGGAATAATCTACCAGCAATCTTAGTAGCTGCAACAGATGACCTGCTTTTCCCTTGAAATAAGCCTATTAAAGCAAGTTTTTGTTTTATTTTGCTTTAAACCAGATGGCCTTATTTATGGTGATTAGAACTATTACTACTTTATTTCTTTACTCTTAAAACCAGAACCAAATTGAAAATGGATTTATGACAAAATTACTATGTTCTGTAAGAAAACTAATTTCCCTAAGTTTGCATAATGTCTCCTATTAAATTGTTTATAGGCATAAGGATCACAGACTCAGGGTTGGAAGGAAGGTCATATAGTTTAACTTCCTAATTTTACAGATGAAGAAACCGAGGCCCAAAGAGATTAAGTGATTTGTCCAAAGTCACACTAGTAAGAAGAGGCAGAGGCACTTCATACTGAACCAGGTTCTCCAACTCCAAAATTGTCATTCTTTCCACTACTATCATTATGGCATACACAGTATTCTATACGACTTAACTATGAAACTTGCTTTTCTTTGAAAAAATCCATTTAACATTATATGATTGAGATGAAAATGATTGATGCTACTCCATCCCTCTCCCTATAAAGAATTTAATCTCCTCAAATTGTAGTTTTGTTTTAATATTGAAAGTCTTTTGCAGATATAATCCACAATTCAATTTCATAAATTTCTTCCTACTAGGAAAGTGTGATTCTGCTGACACAATAATTTATATACTACAAGGAAATAATGCATGTTAGTTAACCATGCTATCTAATTAAAGAAGCCACAAAGAACCTCACTGCAGTAAAAAGGTATAACCACATTCTATAGATTACTACTCCACAACCACCCCTGGCTTGCCATCCTTTCTATTGGGTAGCCTTCTAAAAATGTTTTCAAGAATCTTTAACAAAAACATGTTGCCTACAAATCTGGCATACAAAATCAGAAATTCTGTAATTATTTTTGGGAAAAAAATGAACAATTTGGAAAGGTGTGCACTCACCCCCTAAGCATTGTGTTTAATAAAGAAATGATGAAACACCAACCTTAGGCCAAAAAGAAAAAGCAAAAGTTCTCTCATGAAGGAGCTGGGCTACAGAGGGATCTCCATCCTCCATGTAAAATCCATCCCGGGTCTCATCCCGGGCAGTACTCATGGATGCATTGCTTTCTTCATCAAAATTCTTCCCCTGAGAAGCAGTTCCTGCTGGAGAAGGAAAAGCTGATATGCATTCACTACAAACAGGACAGTCCCTGTAAATGCAACTCAGGAAGAATCAGAATTGAGTGAGAGGGGAAAAAGGGTAATTTTTCTAGCAATTGATCTAGAAGTGACTGCTATGGCTGAAAATTATGACTTTGTACTTTATTTCTATTTTGATTAATCCACAGTAATGAAGACACCAAAGGTAACTTTCCTGAGGAAATTTCTCATGAGCTCTTATTCTATCCCTTTACTCAGTGAGAAGAACATTGAAAAAATTGGGCAATGATGGTACATTGAGTAGGGTGTCTAACACTAATTAAAAATTCTTCCTCAAAGAACTTTCCCTATCCTACACTTTTAGAGGAATAGTTCATTTAGTGGTATATAGTATACTGAATGCACTACAACTACAAATGTAATCTTTGACAATAAACCACAAAATATCACTCTTTCCTTTATGATTTAGAATGTATGAAATGTGTTGTTTCTACGCCAGGATAACATATCCAAACTAATTAATAACTGCTAGTATCTAAGGGAACTCTGGGAATATTATTCCTTCTTAGAAGAAATTATGTAGTGTGGGCCTCTTGAGAAGTTTATAAGCCAAAGTTTAGCATGACTTTGCTATACAAATATTTCACAGAAAGCTTGTGATAACTGGAATACAGAACTAGGTGTGGAGGCATTACCTTCCGGTTGGGAAGACTCTTCTGATTTATCATCATCATCCAGCTTTTCCTCTTCATCTTCTTCAGAACCTTTTTCTGAAATGGACTTTGGATCTGCATCTGCACTAATTTCTATATCCTTCATTTCACTTTTAACAGATGTTTCAGCCTCACTTTCCTGCTTAATATCTTTTTCTCCAGCATCAGCTTCCCCTTCCTCAACCTCAGGTTTTTCTTTGGCCACTGCATGCTCAGACTCTTCTACTTTGACTTCAGTTGGTTCTGTAGTCTTTTCATCTTGGATATGAGTTGATGAGATGACTTGTGGGGTCTGACTAAATCCAGCAGCCAGTGGATTGAGGGAAGATACATTACTTGTCCCTCTATTTTGAGCAAAGTTTTTATGGGCATCTAAGAAGGACAATTCAGGATCATTTAGGATATGATAATCTGTCCTACTGACTCCATGTTTAGCAGCACCAACCAACAGATCTTTGTCATGTTTACCACACTCCCACCACTCTGGCAAATCCAAGCTAGGCTGGCAGAGTTTTAGCCTCTCTCCCAGCTGAGGGTGATGAAGAACTTGTTCTCGTATTTTCCTTAATAATTCTATCCGGTATAAAGTTCTAGAGGCACGCTCTTCGGTGATGGGCTCAATCATGGAAGAGAGGTCAGGTGGTTCTATAACACAAAAGCAACTCTATTTATCTTTGGTTAAATAGAAAGACTAGTTTATAAATTACAACTAATTAACTTATAACCCATTTTTTTCATTTGTTTGCTTTTAGTTCCTTATTTAATACTGAATAGTCAATTTAAATTCATCAAGATACCTACCATCATCTGGCTTTGCTGGCATTCGGCATACTCGCCTACACATGGCTACAAAACAGTTGAAATATTTCTCCAAACTCTCATCAGATTTTTTGTCAAGTCTGGCAAAGGCGCGAAATTGGTTCCAGTCAAACTGCTGTTTCATAGGATCGAAAATAATTCCAAAAGTAGAAACTACACGGTAAAAATCTGCTTCTTCCCTTCTTGTCCATCTATTGGAAAAGAAAAGATATTATCTTGAATAGTACTTGAATAAAAGAGATTAAAGTTGGCTGTTACCAGTCTCCCCCATCCCCTGCCCTTCATAAATTTAGGAGTGAAGCATTCAAAGAAAAAAAAAAACTAAAGTGCTTTGGTTTTTAAATTTTTCCCATAAATATTATCCTTGATGGTGATTCCTAAAGGGCTATAAGACAAAAAACAAAAAACAAACAAAAAACAGAACACAGGGGAAGAGGATGTAGGAGGAATTGAACAAAACAAAATAAAAAAACACAAAAAACTCACTTTTGACGTTTTTCAGATATAATAGCTTCTCTTTCTGCTTCCAGGGCTCTCACTTCCTCCCGAGGACGACGCCTTCGTCGGTCAGTCTTCATTAGTGCCTCTTGCCTCATTTGTTGCCTTTTATAGCTGCGCTGATAGGCAGTAATGAGGCGGCGCAGACGAGTAGTCAGGGTTGAGGTGTTAGGCCAGTAAAGTTGGCCTAACTCGGCATTACTTTCACTGTGCTTGCCTAGGGGAGTGGAAAAAATATTTTTGAAATGCCTACTTGCTTCTTTGCAATTCCCAACAAAATAAGATGACTTATTAGCATTCAGACCACATTATGGAAAGGATGGCTCAGTGCCCTAAAAATGCAAAAATATAAATTTGGAATAATTAGTAGAGTTAATTAGTCAAGTGTAAAAATGAAATGACTGCTTCAAAAAATGTATGGCTATTTGTCAAATGTATGTACATAAATATATATATGTATATGTACAAACATATAAATATGTATGTATCTATAGGAATTTAAGCCCTATATTCGATATCATAAGTGTTTCCTTAGGTAGTATTTTTTCAAATGAAGCTTATGAACCAAAAAGACTATACATTTCTAGAATGACTTAATGATTTTATACATATTGCATAAAAGGTCATATTTACTACATATAATAATAAAATTTTATTTCTACATTTGGCAATAGTCCTTGGATTTCTAAAGATTACTAACAGTAGAAAAATTCAAAAAGTTTAATTCTCTTAATCCAAATTACCCTGAATCATTCTGTTATAGATAAATCTCATGGTGTAACCATAAAACAAACATGAAGAATTATCATTAATAGATAAATGAAAAGTTAAATTATAAGGGAGGGGGGAAAGCTCAAGCAGTATGAGAAAAAAATGATTTAAAATAACATCTAAAGGGTAACATACTATCTGAAAAAAGGCAAAGTGTCTAATGTCTTTGGTATTAACATGAATCACAATTATGCAGTATAAACTCATTCTTCTTCCTTGACTCTCTTGTAGTATTACCTGTAGTGTGTATCTCCATAGATTCTTCCTTCTCCTCTGGAGGTGAGTTTGCAAATTCCTTGAGAAGAAAAATAAGGCATTTAGATTTTTATTTTTCTTTACCTTTTAGGAGAAAGCTCTTCCCCATTCCCCCTCACAAAGCTAGTGCTTCATGGGTGTAAAATAATCTAAATCTGTTATAAATATTGAATTGAGAATCAGGATACTCAAGTTCTTACATCTATTTCATCCTTGAATGGTGTTCTGGTTGGTTTATATTCAGGGTCTTCATCTTCTCGGTCAAATTCTCCCCTATGCAAAATTTAATTTAAAAATAAAATCAAACTGATAAACAAGGGAACTTTACTTTCCTACCCAATAATCAATTTGTTATGTGTTACTTTTAACCTGAGGCTTGCTGTCAAAAGGGAAAATAAATAGCACTAAAACATATAGTAGTGAAAATCTGGCAGTGACCAGATTTATATACCATAGATGATATATATTTACGGTTGCTTCTCACTAGTATTTTAACATTAATCACCATGTAGACCAAATCAATGGCAGTCATTTAAATGTCCAAGTTTGATTCTATATAGTAAACATAACGTATAAAAACTGAACCCTGCCAATATATGTGATACTGACATAAAGTTTATTAAAATATTAAAACATCCTTCTTACCCATCACCACCATCTGCTAGCATGTCTGTTCCTCTTTGCTCAGCAGCTATGGCCTTGGCATCAGGCATGCCAACCCGTTCCAGAAAACACAGTGCTGGGTCAGCTCTCATAGAATTATACTTCTCATAGCCTGTTTCCATCACCACCACCACCCCGCAGATGAAGCAAACAAAAACAGAAACAAAAAAAGGCCTTGTCACAGAAAGATTCATGGCACAGATACATGATGCATATTTTGTTTCTGAATCAAGGTTATTATCAATATTGAGTTAAAGGAAACAAAAATCTGTTTTTAAACAAAGTATCCTAGGGATCAGCATCTTAAATGAGGTTGTCTCGGTTTGAGTTAACTTTCAAGAACATTACAAAAATATATGACCAACGCTAATAGGAAAACACTTTGTTTTAATATATAATATCATGTTGTTTAGGAAAATGTTTGTTCCCCCCACTCTGCTATTTTTTGGTTAACAGATCTAATTTTGTCCAACATTTGAAAAGCTTCTTAATGGGGCCTTTATGGCCTCAACAGTGTTACTCCTTTTTCACCTCCATCACCCCTTTGTAAACAGTTTTGGTCCTGTTGGAACTTGCACTGTCGGCTGACTCCCGCCCCCTGTAACCCCCGCCCCAACCACACACATGCGTGCACACACATACACGCACACACGCACACACACACAGCCTGAGGACCTGTCTTCTTAGGTTTGGGACAACGCATGTCAGAGAGATGATGCTGCTCCCTCCATGGTTTACACACTGCAATTTGCTTTTTTACTGCCCAAGTTGACTAGATGGAAAATGGCAGAGCCCAACAGTGCACGGCAGGGAAATGATTTTTAGGCTAGACTTGCCTCAGCTGAGCTCACAAAACGTGGCTGCTGTACATAGGCAGAACAGCACAATTCAATTAGGATTTGTACTACAACACACTGCTCCTAACTGCTGTAGAGCCCCAAGCCAAACTGTAATCATGAAAGGTTTTATAAGCCATCATTCTCCCCTTTAGTCAGGCTGGGCTGCTGAGAATACCTCTGCGACCTCCAGAGAATTGGGATTATAATCAGGAATCGCTCACTGTATATATCCTGCCAGCTCCACATCCCCAGCCTTTCAAAGTTAACAAGGCTGCATCCCACTCAAGGGAGCCGGGAGTTCTCAGCACTGACATTTGTGAAATATTGCTTGGAACAAAGCCCAGGAGGCACTTGTACAGATTAATAGCAGAGGTTAAGCCCACCGTCCACTTTGACACTGGTTGGCAGAGTTAGCAAGGGAAGCAGTCCTGGAAGCAAAGTTTATGGAGATCTATAGTGCTACTTGGCTATTATTAAAACAAATATGGTTTTGTTTTATTTACAGCCAAGAAAGAAATATTTTCTTCTCAAATATTCTACAAACATTTAAAAACAGCATCTGATATTTACAGCTCAAATTAGACTTTTAATACAGAAAAATGGTAGAAGCCAAGAGTCCTTTGGAACTCAACTCATTAATATTATGACGGGAAGAAGGCGTGTGAAGAGTTCTAAAATACAGATAAAGCCATACAGTCAAGTTGTATTCAAATACACAAAGAGAAGCATCACTTACCGTGTTTGTATACTCCAATTAAGAGGGATTTATCTGCTTCCTTATCCCACCAATCTGTAGGAACTTCAGCATGGAAAGGTTCAGGTATCCATACATCTGTTTCGCTGAAAACAAAATAGCTTAAATTATATTTAAATCAAGTGCTAGTACTATAATAAAAAATTCTATGTGTTACCTATGATAAAATCTACACCCATACAGACTTCATTATAGAATACATGTGGAGAGATGTGGGCAGTGTGCTGAAACGAAGGCTCCAGGAAGATAGTGGAGGTCAAGGGGAATCATTTGGGTGTCTATCTTTTACTACAAACAAACCTTACGTGGCAGCACGTTTAAAAGGCTACCTTCAAACCATCATCAGCTACTTAAAAGAGTGACTAAAAGTAACTCATACAGGAACATTATTCAAACACACACATAATAAAAAAAGCTAGTCTCGCCCAGATTCCTGCCATTTCCCTAAGCTCAGAACCAAGACAATTGCATTCAAGTTGTACAAAGAGAGGAGTCCCTGATAGCAGCTTATGAAGGTTCTAAAACACAATGTTTAAAATGTTTTCAGATTACACCAATCTCTACAATAAGGCATAGAAAAAAATGTGCACTTGCACTAACCTTGAGTCAGCACCCTCTAAGATCTTATCTGCCTGGTCCCCTATCACTTCTTGTCTTAGATAGTACAGCATGCGGACACGCAGCAGGACCCTGGAGAGGAAGACAGAGGGGGGGGAAAAGTTCTTAACTTCAGGACTGTTTGCCAACAGTGGCTTTTGGCAGCTGCTGCTGTTCATCCATCATCCTGCCAAGGCTGATTAGCCATGCTGTATGGTAGGCTTGAAGCGTGACAGATGGTGGCACATAATCACCTCTGTGTGGTGCTTTCTGCTGGCTTCCAACAGGCCTGCCTGGCAACCGCTTACACTGCACAGAGAGGGACCAAGCTCAGCCCAACCCAGGCGCATTTCATTTCGTTCTACCTCGTGCAGCTTGTGAAGTTTGGACACGTACTCCACCATCGCCTCTGAAGTATTGAAGCAAGTTTGTAAACAACTGAGCAGATGGCTTTCAGTCACTGTTCTGCTTCATTATCTCATAAAATTTCCTCAGCTGCTGCCTTAATACCATTTTTGGAAGCACATCAGAAGTTGTAGGAATAAACGAGATATAAAATCTGGTTTTACTACCTTACAATAAACCTTCAATATGGAATGTCAGGTTTTTCAGATTATACAACTTTTGCTTCTGAGAAAGGTGGTGTGTGTGTGTGTGTGTGTGTGTGTGTGTGTGTGTGTGTGTGTGTGCACGCGCACACCCATGAGAGAGAAATCCTTCTCCCTTTGGGAAAACCACTTTTACTTCTCCCTCTAGCTTGTACTATTTTTTTTCTTCTTTTTACCTGTGCATCTAAGTTGTAACAAAAACCAGAAACTTACTCAGGATTTGAAATGTGTTCTATTGACTGAAGCTCTTGGAGTGATTTCCAAGGGATCAGTCAAAATCACTTGGAATGCCAGGAACCAGATTTTCCAAGGTAATCAAATCCCATTTGGATTTTCATAATGGCTAAGACATTCTTTGCAACAAAATCCACCTGGCAAATCCCACATGCTTATATTGTTTTTACCCAAGTACAGCATCCCCTGCTGGTCAGCTTGGGGTGTGACACTGTATGGAAGACCACCCTCATAGACCCAAGCAGGTTACTGAATTATCTAGTCTTCCCTCTTTCTCAAGGACAAAGCAACTGGTTGCTTCTAAACAACTATTTTGGGCTCGACAGTTTCAGTGATGCAAGTCAACTCTTGATTTTACTAGCATGGACTATCTGAAACAATCCAGAACCACTCTGCTCAATTGTCAGGGCCTAGGCTACTGATTCATGGTTGCCAAGTATAACTGCCTGTACTCCAAAGCCTCAAACCATCTATATTTTGGTTTATCCATTTTGCATCATCTATATCTCAATTCTTCCTACAACAGGGAGGTGCAACAATTGACAGCAATATGAAGGAGAGTCCAGTTTAAACCAACGAGATAGTTCAGCATAACTGTATCTGGCATGGCCTTTCTTTTCCTGGTAGGAACATAATATCTGAATTCTACTTCTGGTACAAAAGCCATCAGGAAAAGAAGGCCAAACCTTTAACAGAATTCTTTTTTTTTTTTAATTAAAAATTTTTTTTTGCCACCTGAAGCAGAGAGGAATGTCTTCCTTTTTCAAGAGAAACTAGCAGTCCATGTTAAATTCTGGTTCTTTTTCCTCTCTTTAGAGGGAGAGGGTGAAGACAAGTTCTATTCTACCTTCTAAAATTCCTAACTTTTGGCAAATAAAATATTTTAATAAATTATGGTAGGTCAAATACTGACTCCTATTTTCCCTCTATGGACATCAATCTTATTTTAGATACAAACAGGGCTTGGAGTAATTGCATGAGAAGATAAGAAGTAGTGGGTTGGGTTTATGTTTTCAAACTACTATAGATTAGATGGGTTAGCAAGTTTTTTTTTTCCACCATGACTAAGAGGAAAGACAATAGGAACGTTAGTTACTGCTAACAAATACAGAATGCAATTGCAGAGATTGTACTAAGGTAGGAAGTCTGTTAGGAACATTAAAGAGGGAAATGAAACTGCAGTGCCTGGTAACACAAGCCATTGTTCCCACATTAAACTAAGGGAAATGTATCTACTTTGGATGAGCCTCATTTCCTGGTTTGTTTGCATTCAGAATTCAAAAGGATGTGAATAGAGACCAGAAGGTTTACATAAATCTCAAGCAAATGGAAGTTTACTAACAGCAGTACTTGGGATGCCCTTTCAGAGGGTGCTTCTTGGTTACCACCTTTAAAAATAAGGTAATTTAGAAGTAAATAATTTAGGATCCTAAATTTAGAAGACTTAAAAAGAAAATCTTTATGTACAAAATCTGGAAGGTATTGTCATCCAAAGGTGCTCTTAAAAAGCACCAAAAGTATAAATAAATGCCTTCTCCTGTTTCAAGAGTCTGAAATTTTCCTTCGAAAAAAGTATGGAAACATTAATGTACATGCCTAGCTATCTTTACAGATTTCTAATGGTTCATATTAAAATTCAATTATAGAAATATTTGGCAAACACCTAATAGGTACAAGGTACAAAAATGGCATCAGTATTTACTGTGTAATGTTAAATTCCCATATTCGTGTTGGGAAGTGGGATTTTGGATAATTTGGGGAGTGGGAAGGTATGGGAGGAAAGAAGGGAGAAAGGTAGAGAATAGTAGAAAGCTACTTCCAACTGAAACTTTTTCCTGAAGTTAACTAAATGTTGAATCAAATCATAAACTGACCATAACTCTTTAGCAAGTGTTTGTTGGAAATAAATCATCTCTAAGGACTTGATAACCACCTAGCCAGGCATCACCTGAGTTGGTTTGATGCTTCAAGAGAGACAGCACAGCTGTGCAAAGACACTAATCACACATTCCAGGAGCCTTTAAGAAAAAACAAAACAAAACACCATGCATTTCAAAAAGAAACTATGCTCATGATATAAATCCTTTAAAAGCTTACTTGTTACAGTGATGTTTCAAATGTTTCTTATAACTATCCTCCTGAAACAAGGCATCTGGGTTGCAGCTTGCCAGCCAATCAGCATCTTGCAGCACTGGCTGTGCACTCTGGGCTTTCACTTTCTTTCCCTTCCTTCCCCTTGGCACTGGTGCTGATAAGCCTATAATAATAATAAAAGCTTTTCACCATCCAAATTGCAGTGTCAGAGTCAGATATTTATACTTAAGAGACAGGAAAATGTAGGGTTTATGTTACATCTTTTTAACAGCAGTATGTCACAAAAGGTCTCAGCCAGCTCTTTGCCACCAATGAACCCCAAATAGTACAGTGACACCAACATACCAGAATGATTAACCAAGGCTCGGGTCTGGCCATCAGCTGTTGGAGTGATCAGATCCCAAATGAAGCTTTTGATATTTTCATCTCCTTTGTAATGATGGAGACAGTAGACAAGGATGGTCCGGCAGATGGTTTCCACATCTTGTTCAGTTAGCTGACGTTTATAACGTCCATGTGAAAGGATGTCAGTCCACCGGCCCCAACTGTAGGGAAAAATATTGAGTGTGTTGGTGGTACACTAGCATTTACCTAAGGGGCTTTCATATTAATCTTCATAGGCCAGTACTAATGATATTTTACACAAGGTCAAGTCAGGGAAACCTAGTATCCCAAGAGTTGAGCATTTATTTTACAGAGTGGGCAATAAGTTCACTGCTTGTAAATGCAGCAGTTGAACTACCCTAAAAATAATCAAGTACATATGTCTAACATAGGCCTTTCAAATCAGCTGCAGAGTGGGTTGTTCTAGAACACTAATGGAATCCAGGGATTTGGGAATATATTCTATACTTTGCTCTACTCAAATCAATATTTGTATGTTTTGATGCTGTATAAAACTTTTAGACTAGCAGAATAGATCAAGGTTAGAAGTGGCCACCTAGAAAAGAACAATGCAATAATGAGTATCATGCTATCTTTCCTCAATATATTTCAAAGGGTCATCATGAAAATTAATGAGAAAAACTATAAACTATTTTGAGTTTCTTTCTGAAAAAGGAGTTGCAACCACATAATAAAAGCACCCAATGGTTTTATCATCCATTCCAAAGAAAAATTGAACTCATCAACTCAAATATCCATATTAGGTGGAAGGAAAAAGAATCAAGGAGAAAGAAAGCAATCCCATAGATGCTTATAGAAGTATCCTTTTCAGTACTAGTTGCACCCTCATTCATTCTCCTCAGCTCACTGGTTGAAGCAGGGGGACTGGAATACTCCTTGCTCCCTAATGCCACTTTCAAGTTCTCCCCTTACCTCCATCACTTACTAACTTCCTCTGATATTCAAGCAGTTCATATGGACTACCAATTCAAAATCTTGGTAGCTGTTGTCTACAGACACCCAGGCCATTCACCTTTCTTCCTCAATGAGCTTAGTAAATAAATGGTTCACAATTTTTCTCTCCTCTCTAACTCCTGCCCTCATACTAGGAGGACTCAATTTCCTCCTTCACCTCTGACTCACATGATGAAGTGGCATTATTTCTTACAAAGGCAAACTCCTCTACCTGCTGAAGTGATCCCATCTCATCTCTTCCAACAGATTGCTCCCTTTGCCACTTATTTTTTATCTCTCCCTGTTTACTGGCTTATTTTCACCACCTTGAAATATATCCACATCTCCCATCCTGGGAAAAAAACCCTAAAACCTCACTTGATTCTTCTCTCCCTATTAACTACTGTCCTATATTTCTTTTGCTCTTTGTGGCTAAACTCCTTGCAAAAGTCATCTACAGTAGGTACTTCCAACTTTCTGTCTTCCAATCTTATTATTCCACCAAAATGGATACCTCCAAAGTTACCTAATTACCAAATCCAATGACCTTTCCCCAATCCATATGCCTCTTGACCTCTCTGCAGCTTTTGACACTGTTCATCACCCTCTTAAGTTTTTGGGGTACACTCCTGGTTCCCATTCTATTTACATTCTACTTATACTTCCTTCTGTCTCCTTTGCAGAATCCTTATTCAGATCATACCCTCTAACAATAAGTGTCCCTCAGGATTCTGTCTTAGACACTCTTTTCTCCTCCTTCTATATTACTTCACTTGGTGATCTCATCAGCTCTCATGGATTTAATTACCTTTCCTATGCTAATTATTTTCAAATATACCTATTTTGCCCCAGCCTCTCTGCTGACTTCCAAAATTGCATCTTCAGCTGCCTTTCAGATATCTCTAACTGGATGTTCAATAGACATCTTAAGTTCAGTATGCCCAAAACAGAATTCATTATCTCTACCCACCTCTTATCTTCTGGTAGAGGGCAACACCAGCCTCCTAATCTCTCACTTCTCTCTCCTTTCATATCCAAAGCTGTTGCCAAGGCCAATTGATCTCAGCTTTGCAACACTTCTCAAAACATGTCCTCTTCTCTCCTTTGACACTGCCACCACTCTAATGCAGGCCATCATCACCTCACACCTAGACTAAAGAAATAGCCTGCTATTGGGTCTACCTGTCTCAAGTCTCTCCTCAATCCATCATTCAGCCACCAAAGTGATTTTCAAAGAGCACAGATGCAACCATGTCATTCCCCTAATCAAAAAACTCCAATGGTTTCTTATTTTCTCCAGGATCATATACAAAATGCTCTATTTGGCATTCAAAACCTATGCCCTCTCCATCCCAAATTTCCATTTTTTTACGCTTAATTCCCTGCCACATCCTTTGATCTACAGACATTGGTTTCTTGGCTGTTCCACAAACAAGATAACCCATCTCTTGGCTTTGAATCTTTTCTCTGCCTGTCCCTATGCCTGGAATGCTCTTCCTCCTCAACTTCTCTGACCAACTTTCTTGGTTTCCTTTAACTCTCAACCCAATTCCCATCTTTTACAGGAATTCTCTCCCAACCCCTCTTAATTCTAATGCCTCCCCTTTCTTAATTATTCCCCATTTATCTTGCATATAGCTTGTTTTATATTTATTTCTTTGCATATTGTCTCCTTCATTAAACCATAAACTCCCTGTAAGTAGGAACTATCTTTTGCCTTTTTTTTTATTCACAGCAATTATTAGCACTTGGGGATTTGACTAGAGGTGAATGTGAGGGTTAGGCAAAGGTAGCTCTCCATATGATAGGAAGCAGGTCTGGGTTGCGCAGAACTGCATAATGGATAATTACAGGTAATAAGAAAATCAAAATGTTTAATACAGCTTTGCAACAAATCAGGACTGTTGAAGATCAGAGTAAAGGTGAAAATGCTAATATAAAGGACTCAGAACTTTAGCATGACAGAATTTCAAAGCTAAAAGGGGCCTTTTACAAAATCATCACAGATCTTAGAGCTAGCTGAAAGGTCATTTAGTCCAACTACCTATTTTGGAAACTCAGGGTCAGGGAAATGAAAGGACTAGCACAAGATCACAACATAATAATATCACTTTTATATATTTATTTGTAATGGATTTTTAACAAATTAGTTCATTGCTAGGAATATCACTGTAAGTCTATGTGACAGAGATGAAGTAAGGCTGACACCCACCTTTTCTATATTGAGTTAGCAAGTAAAAAGAAATGCTATGAACAGAACTGAGGGTTTAGTTGGCTGGGATCTTAAGAGGGCAGGGTTAATACAATAATGAAGAGAGATGAAAAGTAACTTATATTTGGTGATAGGATAAAAACAAAACAAACACAGAACCTAAAAAAAGCCAAGGTCTTTCTTCTAATATAAAATATCTTAGGTTTCCCCCTTAAATTCAATGTTCCTGGCTATGATTGCTATTAAACAGATAGGAAAAAAAATAATGCACCTGTTACATAGGAATGTCTTGTAAACCATATCAACAGAATCCATTCTATGGGCCATCAATTAGAAAAAGGAAATGGATGTCATATGCAAAAGCTCTTAAAAAAATAAACTGATTTAAGCTAATATACAATGATCTTCCAAAGAATTTACCCTGCCCTCTATGACATTATCTCTGTAGTGTTGTTTTGGTGACTTGGAAGATACTTCAAAGGAATTTGTTTTTAATATCTTAACACATCTTTTGCAATTAAGAATAGCTATCAATAAAATTAGATTTAATAATATATTATTGATACAATATGGTGAATATAGTTATACATATTTTTTAACATAAGCTTTATTCTTAATATTATTATTAACTAAGGCAGATTCAATAAGAATTTTGTGTTCCTTGCAGTTATTTGCAAATATAAAGCAATAAAAGATTTAAGAACCAAAAAGCATATTGAAAGAATATACTTAGGTACCAGTGATCAGTGAGACTTTTGCTACACTTTCTCTCAATACTGACCACAAGAGTTGATTAGAAATGGTTTCTTACCATTAAAAACCCAGTAACTCTCACAGGACAAACAGACTTTCCCAATACTGTTAATGAGCATCATAGATCATACTTAAGACAATCCTTTAAGGCAGGCAGGACAACTCTCCTCATTTGACATTTTTATATGATGACTTAAATATTATCTAGAGCTTCACAGCTTCCTAGAACTTTATGTATGTTATCTTATTTAAGCCTCATTCAGTGAGATAGATACTATGGTGATTATCCCCATTGTATAAGGACTGAGCAGGTTAAATGATTTGACTGTGGTCACACAACTAAAGGAAGTGTCAGAGGCAGGATCTGAGTCTTTGTCTTTTTTCTTTTTCTTTCTTTTTTTTTTTGAGTTAATGGCAGCTAAAACGCTCCCATTTCAGTTATTTGTCTTTCTAACTTTTAAGCTAAGTGCTCTTGTCTCAAAGCTACCACTCATGTTTTATGACCTTGAACACTGAAATATTTTATTGTACATGTGGATAGATAGAGTGCCAGGACAGGAGTTGGGAGGGCCAGAGTTCAAATCTGAACTCATGTACTTCCTGTGTGACCTTGGGCAAGTCATTTAACCCCAATTACCTAGCCCTTGTTGCTTTTCTGTCTTAGGATGAATACTAAAGCAGAAGGTAAAGGTCTATGTAGACATACATATATTTGCAAATACATATATACATATAAACATACGTGTCAAAATCCAGTCATTTAACCAGTAACTAAGATCTATAAAGAAAAACTTAAAACATTTTATATAGGAAATCAGTTTACTCACCCATAAACCAAAAGATTCTTTTCAACTCTAAAACATTCACTCCTTGCATAACCCTGTGATTTGTCCTGAGGTCTCCGGGGCTTTGTGCTAGGCTTTTCTTCTGAATCACTTTCCAAATCTGAAAATTCCATCAGCTCATCTTCTTTCACAGCACTATAAAGTCTAGTTTGCTTCCTCACTCTTGGAGTGTCAATAACCAGGTTGTTCTGAAACAAAACCAGAAAGAAATGTGAAACTTGTAAAAAACAGTTCCACAGATAAGTGTTTGAATGGGACTTGCACTCACCCGTCCGTTTAAAGCATCAATATCCAACTCAGCTTTTTTAGCCCATTTCTGCCAGAAATTTGGATCATCCAAGGATATATCTGTTCTATTTCCAGATGCAACAAAACTAGCCTGGAGGTTAAAGATAGATATATTAATATCATAGTTCTGTTTAAAAGTTGCTTTTCCTCTACATTTCCTGAATTTAATCATGCATTCAACAAATGAGTAACTGGTTCTGAGCAAAGTCTTGCTTTGACATTATAACAGCAAGTTATCAAGGAAAAACAGTTTTTCTTTACTGTTGCCCAACATCATGAGATCTCATTGTAACAGATTAATTCACACCTTAGCGAATGTAGAGCCCTTCCCTTCAGATTCAATAGTAATGGTGTGTGTCCGCCTCAGAAGAATCTGATCTATATCTTCTTCACAGAACTTAGACCCTTCATCTTCTTCATCCATGAGTGCACCATAAGCACCTTTGCGTAGAAGATCTTCTATTTCTTTCTTAGAAAGCTGCTGCACCTAAAACAAGTAAAAGAACACATTAATACTTTATTTCACAAAGAGATACGGTACAATGAATTCAAACAAAACAAAACATGATACAAATAAATGCTTAACATACTCTGACTAGAAGGTTAATAATAAACAAAGAATCAGTAGAGTTTGGAAAAAAATTTTTTTTACCCCATTTGTAGCATTTTCTCTTCCACTCATGGACTGTAAAACAGCTTTATCCAGGCCAAGCTTTAAGCTTGCCTTGTCAAACATTTCTCTTTCATAAGAGTTTCTTGTGATTAATCTGTAGATTTTCACAGATTTACTTTGTCCTATTCTATGACATCTAGCCTGGGCCTGGAAGAAAAAGAAATTAGTTGGGGGGGAGGCTGGCAGTGAAGAATATTCACTTTCAAGTTAAATAAATAGAATTGATCTAATGAGTTTAGATATGGTTTAGAATGCTAATAACACAAGATGTTATTTATAATGTTTAATACACTTAGCAAAGTAATATAAATTAATTCTTTTGCATAAAGCATATGGAATTACCAGAATTAGATTAGAAAATTTTAAGTAATTGATCTAGTACTTATCTACTTTACATATTATTTATTCTCTTTATATTTATTTAGTATAGTTTATATATTAATTTATTTAGCATATGTACATATTTAGTATATATGTTCAGTATACATACACACATATAAATATACTTATCCTTACTGTTAGAATATGAACTTCCTACAAACAGGAATTGTTTTATTCACTGTATCATCTCAGATGTCCCTTAATAAATGCTTGTTAATTGATCTTTTGGACTAAGGATCAAAACAGCTGATTGCTGTTTTTTTTAAAAAGTCAGCAAGAATTCTCTCCTGTGTTTACCTGAAGATCATTTTGGGGATTCCAGTCTGAATCAAAGATGATGCAGGTATCAGCAGCAGTCAGATTAATGCCCAAACCTCCTGCCCTTGTACACAGGAGGAAAACAAATCTATCAGAGTCAGGCCTAGAAAATCTGTCGATAGCTGCCTGACGAAGGTTGCCTCTTACTCTGCCATCAATTCTTTCATATGGGTACCTGAAATAGATGAATATTACAAGAAGGTCTGGCAGGTCATTTTGTGTTTCTTTAAAATCATCATTCTCCTCAAGCGAATGCAAATTAGATATTCATGCTCTTCAGTATGATAGACATGTTTATTTACTAGCAGAATAATAACATGTAAATTCATAATATGTTTGGACAAAATCCATATTATGTTTGAGCTATAAGGAATTTTAAAGATCATTTTGTCCAACTCTCTCATTTTATAGATAATGAAACCAGAACTTTTTTCTCTGCAATAGTGGTTATCATTTTTCTTCATTTAAAAAATTAATAAATATACCGCCTTCCTACTCCTTTCTTGAAAATAATTTTCCCCTTTCAGTGTAATATTTAATAATTCTACTGACTCAATATCGTAAGAATTATATAAATCAACTCAAATGTCATTTGTATTCTTGGTACAAAATATTTCTCAACTTCTGCATTCGAAAATAAAAAAGATGAAAATGATGAATGAACTGAGGGAGAGCCCAATAATGTACAGAAAGTACCATATTGAAGTCATTATGCAGAATACAATTAAAGAGGAATACCATATACTTCTTTAGCTATGTGAGTTTCCCATCCTACCCGGGTACACTCAGATTTCAATTAGATCACTGATATAAAACTAACTTTATAATGGTTCAATTTTCACTCCATTTAGCATATTTGTTACTTACAAGTTAACTACTCAAACTCTTGTAAAAAAAGTTAATATAACTGTAAGTTTATTACTATTTCATTTTTATTATTACACTGTTGCCCTTACCGTCTTTGAATGAGGTAGTCTTCCAGTATGTCCAAGCAGCGCACCATCTGGGAAAAGATAAGCACCCTGTGGCCACCAGCCTTCAGTTTTGGCAGCAGCTTGTCAATCAGCACTAGCTTGCCAGCAGCCTGGATCATTGCCTGGAGCTGAAAATCTGGAGAGTCTGCATTGTGTGTTTCTTTAAACTCTTCCAAAATTTTCTCTTCAGCACCTGCAGAGATTGGACAGCATTACGAGAATACTGT